>NC_069678.1:9161345-9461345 GCF_023699985.2 Odocoileus virginianus | reverse complement strand
TACTCAGAACCAGCTTTCTCTGGCTCCTTTGAAATCAGCAGAATGTCCAGCTAGGGTGGACCTGAACTAGGAGGGTTATGATGACAAACCCAGGACTCCATCAGAGAAGTGGGAAGCAGAGGGTCCAGAACAGAGACAGCAGGAAGAGTGTGGGGCCAATGAGCACCTTTATGGGATGTTTCCACAGTTCTGTGACTTGCAGAGGCCATATGTCCTCAGTATACCCTCACCTTCTTCCTGGACTGGTTCTGAGAGATGCACTTATCCCACCAGACATCCTCAAGAAAACTTCACCTAAAAGGATTTGTTCTCCTCCGTGATTACATGGAGACAAGACGTTGTTCCCAGTTAGAAGAAAGTCCATGTGTTTTCCTCACAAGAGGCCAAAGAAAGAAGAGCACGTTTCCAGACTAACACTAAATCGGGTTTCATTTTCCTTCCCACATTTCTTAGCTCAAAAGTAGAGCACATGATCTATGAAACTCATTAGAGAAGAGTCATTGATCAGAAGCTTTGGCAATATGATGTATCTTATTCTCTCTAGAGTCATTTACCCCTGCTGAGATGCCCTGCTAGCAAACCAGCAACGGTGCTAGCCTCCACATGTCTCCCAAAGTGCTCACCTCAGCGGCCAGCCCCTTGCCAGTCTCCTGCTGGGACCCCAGTCTAGCAGCTGCTGCCTGACTCCTCACAGCTCTGTCTCTTCCACTGATATCAGAGCCCCAGAGCTCCAGCGGCTGGAAACATCCATCAACGATCCCTAGAATCAGGCTAAAGGACTCAGTAGAGCCTGTTAAGTGCCACCAGAATTCCTGGTCTTAGTGAGTCTATTTAGAGATGAAGAGAAATGAGACCAGAATTAATAAAATTTATATTGAGGGCCTTTCAGGTGGTATAGTGGATAAGAATCTGCCTGCCAACGCAGATGACATGGGTTCGACCCCTGGCCCGGGAAGATTCCAAATGCAGCATTAGCAACTAAACCCGTGAACCACAACTACTTACTGTTTGCTCTAGAGCCCAAGAACCACTGAACTACTGAAGCCTGAACATTCTAGGGCCCATGAGCCATAACTAATGAGCCCATGTGCTACAACTACAGAAGCCTGCATGCCCCAGAGCCAGCAAGTCACAACTACTGAAGCCTGTGTGTCTAGAGCTCATATCCTGCAACAAGAAAAGCCTCCACAATGAGAGCCCCATGCACTTCAATCAGAGGAGCCTCTGCTCTCTGAAACTAGAGGAAGTACTCTGTCAGCGACGAGAAGAAAAAGCACCCAGTGCAGCCAAAAATAAATAAGTAAATAAATTTATATTGAGACACGAGGGTAGAAAAGGGTAGCCAGAATTTATGTCAGTTATGATTCTGTCACTGAAAGTTGCCCCCTGGCAAGGGAGCACTCTGCAGTTACAGAGAGACAGATTCTTCCATCTTCACCTGGGAACTTCCCTGGTCAAGCCCAAGTCCATTTGTTCAATCATTCATTTGTTCAATCAGTGTTTATGTGATACTCATCTAGGTACTTGAATCAGTGAGGAACAAAACAGACAAAATCACTGCTCTCAGGGAGCTTACATTCCAGTGGGTTATGGGAGGCCTCCTCTGATTTCCTTGCAAGGCAGCAGGTATAGTCAAAGGTGGTTCTATATTCTGTTGGATTCTCATCCTTGGGCTTTGGATAGATACTGGTAAATGGTTGCTAAACCCAGTGAAGACTGTCATCAGGGACAAATCTTTGAGAAAGGGTATTGTTGGTGTTGGGGTAACAAAAAGGACATCTAATGTCTGCTTGTTTCCACACCAAAGGTGAGAGCTCAGTAAGACAAGGGTACCAATGGTGGTACCAAAGGTGATGTGTTTGTTTGAAGGTTGGCCTGTCTTCCTCCCCTTCCAGTCTTCCTTAGCCAGTCCCCAAGGCTCAGCAAAAAATCACATTGGCACAAGTATCTTGAAATCACTTCTACTTGGTTATAATAAATGGAGCAACTAAAACAAGATGGTCATGCCCATAGTCTTTCTTGTGTCAGGTTAATCAGATGCAATTAATATAATAATAATGTTTTATCAAAACCAATCATTTTAAGATATATTTGAAATATAAATGTTTGTCCCATTCTTCAGGATCTTAAATGCATCATGATTCAATGAGGAATATATGTCTATTATCACAGAGAGAAAACACTACAGCCTGAGATACCTGCACTTTCCACAACCTTGGTCCACTTTCCAGGAGGTGTTCACATTTACTATCGTTATCAGACTCATCATCACACCCATCAATTATCTTTCATCTTTGGTCTGATCTCTTAGCCTTCCCAGCCAATCTGAATCACTCTCTTCCCTCAGCGACTACCCCTGGCTCTCTTAGAATCAATACTGCAGTCACAAAGATACTGACACAATAGCCCTTAAAGGTTTGTTAATTTGCAAGACATGTCACTGTGCCTTTGTAGGTTTCTTATGCCCATCTTTAGTTGTACCTGTGACAGCTCTGGTTCACTGTACTTCCACATGAATAGATTTTTCTTTCCTTAAGGAGGAGCATACCACCTCCTTAACATAGCTATGAAGAGAAGGGAGAGATTCAAACTTGGCAGTTTCTGTCTCCAGAGCATATAAGCTTAATGACCCTATTATTCTGCCCTCAATGTCTTAGACATCTCCAGTGCTCTCACAGCTCATTCTCCCCTCCACACTAGCATTATCTCTTCTTCCTGGGGACCACTAACTGCCTCTTGAATTCTATGAGCTCCTTTTAGTTGTCCTGACTGAATTTACTGTGCCTGGACAGAGTACAGTCTCCACATCTCTGCTCATCATCAACCATCCTGAGTGATAGCAGATGACAACATCTCAGTGACTCACTCACTCAGAGGCACTGCAGAGGAACAAAGGACTGATGCCCCAAAACTCTGACCTCCAGCCTGAGGACTCCCCAGATGTGTATCGCAACATCCTCTGTTAGTTTACGTTTATTTCACTACTTGCCTCTTGGAGCTAGTACATTGTGAAATCTAAGGGTGGGGATAGCATCTTCCTTGTTTTTTAATCACCTTTGCACAGCACAGCATGTTCTGTCATCTCAATATTAGTAGTCTGAAAGAATTAAAGATTTTTATAAATAAATGAATAAAAGCAAGAGTGACAGAGCCATAGGAAGACTGAGGAACATATTTGAACTGTGTTGGGAGTTCTTGGATTCCTTCTCTCCTCAAAACTCTTGATACCATGGAGACTTCCCTGGTGGGCCAGCGGTTACCAATCTGCCTTCCAATGAAGGGGATATAGATTTGACCCATAGTCAGGGAACTAAGATTCCACACGCCTCAGGGCAACTAAGCCCACATGCCACAATTACTGAGCTCTCACCCTCTGGAGCCCATGTGCCACAGCTAGAGAGAAGCCCACATGCTGCAGCTAAGAGTCTGTGTGACCCACATGCCACAGCTAAGATTGGATTCAGCCAAAGAAAGTAAATAAATATTAAAACAAAACAAAACAACAAAACTCTCAACACCATGGAGATGCAAAGGGCCTGAGGTTAGAGATGTAAGAAGCTGTCCCTTAAATAAGACTTGCCACTCTCACCCTCTCCAACTCCCACCCATTTTTCTGCCTGCAAATTGAAAAAGAAAAGACCTCCAAGATTTGGTCTCTTCTCAGCTGGTAAAGAATCCACCTGCAATGAGGGAGACCTGGGTTCAAACCCTGGGTTGGGAAGATCCTCTGAAGAAGGGAAAGACCCCCTCCAGTATTCTGGCCTGGAGAATTCCATGGACTGTATAGTCCATGGGGTCGCAAAGAGTCAGATACGACTGAGCAACTTTCACTTTCTCTGGAATTAGGTTCCCTTCACTCAATTTAGTTTCTATTTCCCTACTCTTCTTTGCTCAGAAATTTTCCCTAAATTATGGGTTCAGAGCCACAAGCACTGAAATAGTCATTTTTAAAAGTTGATGCAGTCATGTGCAATTATTTGCAATAAAATCCCCCCAAGATGTCATGGAACAAAATTAGGAGGAGTATCAAGTCCCTGCCAAATGTCTCAGAAGTTCCTGCTCAGGGCTTGGGGCCCACCTGCTGTCCTTTCTGCTGAAGCTCTGCTCTGGAGCCTGCCATAGCTTCTAGAGGAAATTAGGATTATAAGAACTTTGGGAAAACACACTTTCAAATTGGCATTGAAGTTATGAGGTATTTTATTTGTTTGTAGGACATATATTAAGTTAACCTTAAAAACGCATTCCAATATAATTATGTGCAGTCAAATACTGTTTGATTCCACTTATATGAAATACCTAGAATGGTCAAATTCATAGAGTCAAAAAGTACATTGGTAAGTGCCAGGGCCAGGGGTCGGGGTGGGGAGAGGAAATGGGGACTCACTGTTTAATGGGGACAGAGTTTCACTTTAGCAAGGTAAAAAGATTCAGGAGATGGGTGATGGTGAGTTTCACAACAAAGTGAAAGTACTTAGTGCCACTGAACTGTGCAGTTAAATATGGTCAAAGAAGTATGTTTTACATGATGTGACTTTTACCCCAGTTAAAAAAAAAAAAAAATTTCTTTTTAAAGAGGGCTTCCCTGGTGGTCCAGTGGTTAAGAATTTGCCTTGGAATGCAAGGGACACAGGTTTGATCCCTGGTCTGGGAAGATCCCACATGCCATGTGGCAACTAAGTCCTCACGCCACAACTACTGAGCTCATGAGCTGCAGTTACTGAAGCCCATGTGCCTAGAGCCTGTTCTCCAAAATGAGAGAAGCCACAGAGAAGCTCACACACTACAACTAAAGAGTAGCGCCTACTCACCACAACTAGAGAAGATTGAGGTGTAGCAATAAAGAAGACCCAGTGCAACCAAAAATAAACAAATAAAAGCATTAAAGAAAGAAAAAGAAAGACTAAGCTGCTTGCCATGGAAGGAATTGTGGGGGTGGGAGGAGCCAGAACTGAGCAGCAACTGTGAGTTGTAAGCAAAGGATTTTTCATTTGTTGATTCATCCTTGACTACCTATATGAAATGTCCAAAATACACTCCAAGGAGTTAAACTTGAGATCCTGCACCTCCTGTTCCTATAATTACCAATTGGAATGACTAAGTCATGAAATTGTCCCAAGATTCATCCAGTCACACCCGTCTCTTTATTTCCTTGATGTCTCTGGGCCACAGGAAGCCAAGGCTCCTTGGGATGGGTCTCCTGAGATTGGCGACTCTCGGGGAGTTGCCCAGGTACTCTGGGGGAGGTGACCAGGCCATAATCTTATGACTGTTCTCTGTCATCACAGGATGTCAGCTCTGCTTGTGGGGCTTGCAGAGCACCTGACCTCATGAGAAAAAGAAGGGGTGAGAGACAGGAGCAACTCATCAGGGTGGAGGTGAGATTAATGAGCTCTGTCTCCAGATCTGTGGAATCATCCAAGACAGGCAGACAGGGATGGGGCTAGGGCAAAGCCTGAGTGAGAGTCCTCCACTGATGTTTCATGAAGAACATGGAAAACTGCTCATTGACAGTCGTTGACAAGGATAGTGTGATCTTTTGAAATTATCCCAAAATGTGTGACTTGTGTTACTTTTTCACAGATTGCTCCCTCCTCTCTCATCCACTATTGCACCCACTGCCCTACATTCCACGCCCAAGCCCTACCCCCACCAATGACTCAGGGTTGCCATCCATAGTGGGGAAATGACTTCCATGCTTCCTTCTTTCATGAGAACAAAGCTTGCATCTGATCACCACAACATACAGAGATATAAACATTCATTCATTTTTGCAGCAAAGTCTAAGCCCCAACAGCTTATTTTTCATGTGCCCCATGGCACTTGAATTCTGTACAGTGACCGTTATAGCTGGTAAGGGCTTCCCTGGTAGCTCAGTTGATAAAGAATCTGCCTGCAATGCAGGAGACCCCAGTTCGATTCCTGGGTCCAGAAGATCTGCTGGAGAAGGGATAAGCTACCCACTCCAGTATTCTTGGGCCTCCCTTGTAGCTCAACTGGTAAAGAATCCACTTGCAGTGCGGGAGACCTGGGTTCAATCCCTGGTTTGAGAAGATCACCTGGAGAAGGGAAAGGCTACCCACTCCAGTATTCTGGCTTAGAGAATTCCATGGACTGTATAGTCCATGGGGTCACAAAGAGTTGGACACGACTGAGCAACTTTCACTTTCACTTTCATAGCTGATATAAATAATTCTATGTTTGCTCAGTCTGCTAGACTGCATGCTCCCTTAAGGAAGATACAATACCCTCCTTCTCACTGCTCTATTGCCATGCTGATCTTGGTGATTGGCCTATAATTATTACTGAGAAAAGAGCAGACCCAGATTGCTGTCAATAAGCTGCTCTAGATCTAACAGTTAAGCTATATATTCTCCAGCCAAATAAAAATAAGTTCAGAGAACATCAGACAGTCAACACTGTGACCATGAGGGAGTAAGATAAAAACAAGAACCCTCTCAGAACCAAAAAAACAAGGTGTTGGCCAAACCACAAAAATGACCAGCATCCCCTTTTCTCAGCCAACATAAAGAAATGCTCCTTCTCTATGAATTAGATCTTTCAGTTCATTTCAGTCACTCAGTCGTGTCCCACTCTTTGCAACCCCATGGACTCCAGAAAGCCAGGCTTCCCTGTCCTTCACTATCTCCCAGAGCTTGCTCAAACTCATGTCCATCGAGTTCATGATGCCATCCAATCATCTCATCCTCTGTTATCCCCTTCTCCTGACTTCAATCTTTCCTAGCATCAGCGTCTTTTCCAATGAATTGGCTCCTCGCATCAGGAGGCCAAAATACTGGAGCTTCAGCTTCACCATCAGTCTTTCAAATGAATATTCAGGATTGATTTACTTTAGGATTGACTGGTTTGATCTCCTTGCAGTCCAAGGAACTCTCAAGAGTCTTCTCCAACACCACAGTTTGAAGGCATCAATTCATTGGCAGTCAGTTTTCTTTATAGTCCAATTCTCACATCCATACATGACTACTGGAAAAACCACAGTTTTGACTATACTTTGTCAAAAGGATCTTTGTCCAAAAGAGTAATGTCTCTTTTTAATATGTTGTCTAGGTTGGTTGTAGCTTTTCTTCCAAGAAGCAAGTGTCTTTTTAATTTCATAGCTGCAGTAACCATCTGCAGTGATTTTGGAGCCCAAGAAAATAAAGTCTGTCACTGTTTCCATTGTTTCCCCACCTATTTGCCATGAAGTGATAGGACCGGATGCCATAATCTTTGTTCTTTGAATGTTGAGTTTTAAGCCAATTTTTCACTCTCCTTTTTCATCTTCATCAAGAGGCTCTTTAGTTCCTCTTCACTTTCTGCCATGAGGGTGGTGTCATCTGCATATCTGAGGTTATTGATATTTCTCTCAGGAATCTTGATTCCAGCTTGTGCTTCATCCATCCCGGCATTTCTCATGATGTACTCTGCATATAAGTTAAATAAACAAGGTGACAATATACAGCCTTGACATACTCCTTTCCTAATTTGGAACCAGTCAGTTGTTCCATGTCCGATTCTCACTGTTGCTTCTTGATCTGCACACAGATTTCTCAGGAGGCAGGTAAGGTGGTCTGGCATTCCTGTATCTTTAAGAATTTTCCACAGATTATTGTGATCCACACAGTCAAAGGCTTTAGTGTAGTCAATAAAGCAGAAGTAGATTCTTTTCTGGAATCCTCTTGCTTTTTCTATGATCCAACGGATACTGGCAATTTGATCTCTGGTTCCTCTGCCTTTTCTAAATATAGAATGAACACCTAAAACTTCTTGGTTCTTGTACTTTTGAAGCCTACCTTGGAGAATTTTGAGCCTTACTTTGCTATCCTGTGAGATGAGTGCAATTGTGCAATAGTTTGAACATTCTTTGGCATTGTCTTTCTTTGGGATTGGAATGAAAACTGACCTTTTCCAGTCCTGTGGCCACTGCTGAGCTTTCCAAATTTGCTGGCATATGGAGTGCAGCACTTTAACAGTATCATCTTTTAAAATTTGAAATAGCTCAGCTGGAATTCTATCACCTCCACTAGATTTGTTAGTAGGAATGCTTCCTAAGGTTCACTTGACTTCACATTCCAGGATGTCTGGCTCTAGATGAGTGGTCACACCATCGTGGTTATCTGGGTCACTAAGAACTTTTTTCGTATAGTTCTTCTTCATATCTTTTGCTTCTGCTAGGTCCATACCATTTCTGTACTTTATTGTGACCAGCTTTGCATGAAAAGTTCCCTTGGTATCTCTAATCTTCTTTAAGAGATCTCTATTGTTTTCCTCTATTTCTTTGCATTGATCGCTGAGGAAGGCTTTCTTATGTCTCCTTACTATTCTTTGGAACTCTGCATTCAGGTGGATATTTATTTCCTTTCTCCTTTGTCTTCCACTTCTCTTCTTTTCTCAGCTATTTGTGAGGTCTCCTCTGACAACCATTTTGTCTTTTTGCATACCTTTTATTGGGGATGGTTTTGATCACCACCTCCTGTTCAGTGTTACAAACCTCAGCCCATAGTTCTTGAGGCACTCTGTCAATCAGATCTAATCCCTTGAATCTATTTGTTACTTCCACTGTGTAATTATAAGGGATTTGATTTAAGTCATACCTGAATGAATAGTGCTTTTCCCTACTTTCTTCAATTTAAGTCTGAATTTTGCAATAAGAAGTTCATGATCTGAGCCACATTCAGCTTCCAGTCTTGTTTTTGCTAACTCTATAGAGCTTCTCCATCTTCTGCTGCAAACAATATAATCAATCTGATTTCAGTATTGACCATCTGATGATGTCCTTTTGTAGAGTTGTCTCTTTTGTTGTTGGAAGAGGGTGTTTCCTATGACCAGTGTGTTCTATTGGCAAAACTCTATCAGCTTTTGCCCTGCTTCATTTTGTACTCAAGGCCAAACTTTGTTTGTTGCTCCAGGTATCTTTTGACTTCCTACTTTTGCATTTCAATACCCTGTGATGAAAAGGACATTTTTTTTTTTTTTTTTTTTGGTGTTAGTTCTAGAAAGTCTTGTAGGTCATCAGTGAACTATTCAACTTCAGCTTCCTTGGCATTAGTGGTTGGGGCATAGACTTGGATTACTGTGATATTGAATGGTTTGCCTTGGAAACGAACAGAGATCAGTCATTTTTGAGATTGCACCCAAGTACTACACTTTGGACTCTTTTGTTGACTATGGGGGCTACTCCATTTCTTCTAAGGGATTCTTGCCTGCAGTAGTGGATCTAATGATCATCTGAATTAAATTCACCCATTCCAGTCCATTTTAGTTCACTGATTCCTAAAATGTAGATGTTCACTCTTGCCATCTCCTGTTTGACCACTTCCAATTTACCTTGATTCATGGACCTAACATTCCAGGTTCCTATGGAATATTGTTCTTTACAGCATCAGAATTTACCTCTATCACCAGTCTCATCCACAACTGGACATTGTTTTTACTTTGGCTCATCTTCTTCATTCTTTCTGGAGCTCTTTCTCCTCTCTTCTCCAGTAGCACATTGAACACCTATTGACCTAGGGTGTTCATCTTTCAGTGTCATATCTTTTCATACTATTCAACTCAATTTCATAATATCTAACTCAATTAGCCTTTAGCCTTGTCCCTTTGCTCCTGTTTTCTGGTTAAAAATTATTAAGATACCCTATCACAGAAGCACCTTTGCTTTCTTATAGAACCCCATCCAAAAGAAAACTTCATTGCCTTGAACTCTTGAGATTCCCTTGTGGCTCAGCTGGTAAAGAATCTGCCTGCAATGCAGGAGACCTGGGTTTGATCCCTGGGTTGGGAAGATTCTCTGGAGAAGGGAAAGGTTACTCACTCTAGTATTCTGGCCTGGAGAATTCCATGGATTGTATAGTACATGGGGTCGCAGAGTCGGACATGACTCAGCAACTTTCACTTCACTTGGGCCCTACCCCAAAATTACCTAACACAAGCCCAAATTTTTTAGCAAGCACCTCTTAATGTTTCCCCATCAAGTACTATATCATTGCAGCAAATCAATCAACACAACTCTGTTCTACTGTATGTGTATTCCTGGTGGTCTTTGCATGGGGAATATAGATGATGCCCAACAGAAGTTTGTTAAGTAAAGGAAATGACTTAAAGGAGAAGGAATTACATAGGAGGGCTGGTGGGACAGTTAGTAAGGGGAAGGGACTCAGGGAAAATATCAACCTGTGAGAAGAAAGACAAAAGGTGGTATCTCCATCCAAAGTCACAGATCAGGAACCATGATGGACACTTTAGATCTGAGCTCCCTAGGAGCATGCCCTCATTACAATGGACACTTTCCCATTTAGCATTCTCTTAGCCTCCATCACCAGCAAAACTAGGAGAGCTAGCTATGAAGTTTTTGATACTGTATGTCCCACTTCAGTATTATCACTAGTCTCATATGAGAAAGGACCAATTTCACCATTCACTAGTAATTCCTTCCAACACACCATCAATTGGTGGGTCCCTAACAACGTGAAAGAAATGGATACTCCAGCACAGTCCTAGGGCTAAGCCTATTTATCCCCTCAGCAAGAGATGCCTTCTTAATACAGGAGAATATCAGCATGGAAGGTCAGTGCCACCTCTGATCCTTCTCCCTTCCCTCATCCCCAGGTTACTATTCCTTATGGACCACTGCAATTCATTCTCCCATATACAACTCAAAATAAAACAGGGAACCCCGAGGCTTTAAAGTAGGTAAGCTGTAAAGTGCAAATCTATATAGGGAATTTTGTACCTAAAAGCAATAAAATAAGAAAATAATCGCATATATTTATCATTAAAATATTTCATTTAAAAATGTGTTTAATTTAAATATAAATAATTAAATTTCTGTTGTACTTCTGACTGTATTCTTTTGGAAACAAACAGCAAATTGCAGGTATTATGATAGTAGAGATGAAATCAATGGCAAATTCATCTCTAGTACTTGGAAAAAAAAAATCCAGTGGGGGGCTTCCCTGGTGGCTCAGTGGTAAATAATCCTTCTGCCAATGTGGGGGACATGAGTTTGATCCCTGATCCAGGAAGATCCCACGTGCCATGGAGCAAATAAGCTCTTGCATGTATGCTCAGTTGCTCAGTCATGTCTGACTCTTTGGGACCTCACGGACTGTAGCCTGCCAGGCTCCTCTCTCCATGGAATTTTTTAGGCAAGAATACTGGAGCAGGTTGCTATTCCTTCCTCTAGGGGATCTTTCCGACCCAGGGATCGAACCCACATCTCCTGCATCCTCTGCATTGACAGTGGATTCTTCACCACTGAGCCACCTGGAAAGCCCAACTAAGCCTGTGCACCAAACTACTGAACCTGGGCTCTAGAGAGCAGGAGCTGCAACTGCTGAAGCCTGCGCACCCTGGAGCCTGTGCTCGGCAACAGAGAAGCCACGGCAACGAGAAGTCAGCACGCAGCAACTAGGGAGTAGCCCCTGCTCGCCACAACTAGAGAAAAACCTGCACAGCAACGAAGACCCAGCACAGCCAAAAAAACAAACAGATAAATAAAATCGTCTTAAAAATGCAATGGGAAAATGGGATTCAGATGTTATACAAAATCATCATATACAAACCTGAGAAACTCTCAGATCAGTTCCATTAAATGTGATGAATATAATATCACCATCATCATCAGCCTCCTCAACAGCATCATACTGAACAAATCATCTGCATGACTCTTATCAATCATCTGAATCATTTCACACTAGTAGATCATTTAATTTTTTATAATCAATATCATTCTATCTCACAGGAAACTATGTACAAATTGGATTTTTCTCATAAGTATGAGTCTTATGATCTCAACTACTGTGTGTCCTTTTGATACTTAAACTGCTCATTTATATAATTCTCTCTTAGTTCTCTTAAGGGGTCTCTCTTCATCCCATCCTACATCTGTTGCCCAACACATCTCATCCGCAGGGCCCAGTTGTCTCAGACCACTCAATATCTCCAGATGTCAGGAGCCAGTTATATCTGAAAACATCATTACCCTTGGAAATATGCAGAGCAGTAGGAAACTGATGTCCAAAATACAGTGGCATTTGGAGACAACTGCATCACAGGACAAATCTCACAGTATCAGATATATGTGTTTGTTTCTGTGAAGTCTGTCAACTTAAACTTGAAATGTTCAAGGTCAGGAAATATGTCACATATATCTCTACATCCTCACATGTCTTCATTCAGCAAAGATGCAAGAGGCAGAGCTGAAATTAAAGCATCTGAGCTGCATGAATGAAAGGAGAAATGGCAGGGCCCCAGCACACCTAGGGAGTAGTCATCCACATTTCCTGATTCCCTCTCACCTGACATCTTGGCAAGGATGCAGGAAGAAGCTGGATACCCAGGATGGGAGTGTGCGTCACCCTCCCCCTGGTTGTGAAAGCAGTAGGATGCTCAGGCCGTGCATCACACACCCAGAACAGAATAAAAGGGCTCCTGCCCTGAGCTCCTCATCCACAGCTTCCTCGGGAGCATCCTTTCCCCTGCCTCCACTGCAGTGGTGAGTGACTGGAGGGGACAGAACCTCAGCAGGGAGTGTGGCGGAGACAAACTTGGGGTTGGTGGGGAAGAGAGAAGCAGAGGTGTCTGTGGAGGCAGCAAGAAGGGGACTTTGGGGAGCATTGGGGGGCAGGGCAGGGACAGTAGTGAGCAGCAACTTGTGTGGGAAGAATCGGGGTCTGGGACACACCAGAGCCCTGGTTCTCAGCATCGCCCCACTCATCCTTCTGAAACACAGACACACACAGACATCCTTAGTGGGTCACTTCCCAGTGGGGTGTATTTGCCTCCTTGTTTCTACAGGGCCCATTTAGAGGATGGCAGCATGGTTCTGGGAAGGAGTAGAGAGTGAGGGAACTGTCTTGCCAGGTCAGTTGAACTTGAGATCCATTTCTACTTTTCTCCTGAAAACCACAGCTCAGGAGGCAGCTGGGATTAGGAGCTAGTAAGACTGCTCACAGGGGAGACACTGGCCTGGAGCTTGTGCACTGATCTTTTCTCCTTGAATGTGTCCAGGCTCACTGACTTCCCGCCGAGATGTCCTGCCAGCAGAACCAGCAGCAGTGCCAGCCCCCTCCCAAGTGCCCCTCCCCCAAGTGCCCCCCAAAGAGCCCAGCACAGCGTCTGCCTCCCGCCTCCTCAGGCTGCGCCCCCACCTCCGAGGGCGGCTGCTGCCTGGGCCCCCACAGGCGCCGCAGGTCCCACCGCTGCCGGCGCCAGAGCTCCAGCTCCTGCGATGGTGACGGTGGTCTGCAGTCCGGACGCTCTGGCTGTGGCCAGGGATCTGGAGGCTGCTGCTGACCTGGCCTCCTGATGCTGAGACATGTGATTTCAGAGGAAACAAGAATCCAAGGACTTTGCCAGCCTAGTGTGTTGCCTCCCAGCACCCCAGACTCCGAGCCCTTGGCCAGTGCTGAGAAGCTCCTGGAGAGCGGCTGAGCCTTCCGCAGTGGCTCCTGCTATCCACTCTCCAGGAGCCCACTGGATGCCCACCTCATCTCTGCTGGAAATTATAGTACCTGCCCCCTTGATTGTCATCACCCTTGTCTGACCCCATGACAGAATAAAGTTTTTGTTTCCTCAGCATCCTAGACTGTCTGTGACTTTGCTGCAGTGCAGGCTGTTCTGTGGGAGAAGGAAATGGCAACCCACTCCAGTATTCTTGCCTGGGAAATGCCATGGACAGAAGAGTCTGGCAGGCAACAATCCATGGGATCACGAAAGATTTATTTGGGCTTCCCTGGTGGCTCAATGGTAAAGAATCCGTCTGCCAATGCAGGAGATGCCGGTTTGATCCCTGGGTCCGGGAAGATCCCCTGGAGAAGGAAATGGCAATCCACTCCAGTATTCTTGCCTGGGAAATCCCACAGAGGAGCCTGGTGGGCTATAGTCTATGGGGTCGAAAAAGAGTTGGACACGACTGGGCAACTAAACGACACTAGCAGGCTGCTCTGTGAGTCTCTCTCCCCTCTGCTCCTCCAGCCACCACCACTTTGCATAAGGAATAATATACTGATTCTAGACCAGAAAAATTAATAGCTCCAACTCCTCCAAAAGGGCCTGTAGGAAAACTTTATGTTGGTTCAGGAAGGGGAGAGGGGTTACTGGTTTCGACCCCACACCAATGAAAGGCCTTATTGCCCACTAAGTAATGGTGTGAGAAGTGCTCTGACTCCAGAACAGACTTTTCAGGGAGGTCACCACCACCACCAGAACGTGAAAGGCAATTCCAGGATCCCCAGTGAAGAGACAGGGATTGGGAGTTGAAGAATCCAAAATCGGCAGAAAAGTTGTTGAGAGACCAGGGGAGGAATGGAAGCCCTCAGGGGTAACTACTAATTCAATTTTTTCAGTAAAGATCTGGGGGCAGTTAAATGGTGAAAGTGAAAACTGGAGTGGTTCCAAATGTGGAGAAATAGGAGGCAGACTCTGCATGTGAACATCTGACCTAAGAAAATTTGGGAAAAGAGAAAAGTGGTAGTGGGAGATGGTGTTGGTTTCAAAAATAAAAATAATCATAAGATCAAATATTCATTTAGCACCTACTATGAGCCAGGCATAGTTTTAACTGTTTGGCATACAGATCCTCAAATGCTTCTCTTGACAACTCTTGGATGTCGGTTCTCTCTTAGCTTGTGTTACAGATATGGACACATAATCGTTGCATGTTTTCTTAACTTGCCAAGGTCACACAACTTGGCAGCAGGACCATCAATGAAACCAGCATATTATCCTGATTTGCTTCAAAGCAAGTAATAGGGGACTTCCCTGGTGGTCTAGTGATTAAGAATTTTCCGCCAATGCTCAGGGCCTGGGTTTGATCCCACAGTGTGGGGGCACCTAAGCCTTGGTGCCACATCTACTGAGCCTATACCCTGGAGACTAAGCTCCACGACCAGAGAAGACACTGCAATGAGAAGACCATACAATGCTGTTGGAGAGTAGACCCACTATCTGCAACTAGAGAAAGCCTACGTGAAACAATGAAGACTCAGTGACACCATGAATAAATAAATAGCAAGTAAGAGAATTCTTTCTAAACTGCTTTTTTCCAATCCAGCTCAGGGTGTTTAATATTGCTTTTTTAACTATATCACTAGATTCCAGACCACATAAGTCATAGCTGCAAGAGCACCCATCTGGGGATGGAAGGTGCTCTCCCTAATTTTAAAAGAAAGTCCAGCCGTTGAAAAACTGACCACATCTCCTTATCACCTACGGAAATCCCCTCTTTACATGAGAATCAAGACTTCAAATTGTGAAATAACAGAAAATCAGAAATGATCAGCCAGATTTGAGCCAGGATAGTCCTTAAAAAAAAAACAAAACCAATAAGACATCGTAGAATTCCACCTCTAGGTATATACCCAAAGAATTGAAAACAGGGACACAGATACTTGTACAACCTAGTTCATAGCCGAACTTTGCATGCTAGCAAAATGGTGGAATAAACCCCAGTGTCCATCCACAGATGAATGGATATACATCTAAAAATGGTTAAAACGGTAAAATTTATGCTATGTATATTTTACCACAAAAAAATAATACAGTGTTTCCTACACACTGATGAATTCCATTCTGAGTGCATTCGTTTAAGTCCAATTTGTTTATAAGTCCAACAAAGTTACCCTAACTACCCAACTAACAAAATTGGCTATATAGTACCATACTTTAATAGGTTTATAGTGATTTTCACAAAAATAGTACATAAAAAAGAAACAAACACAAAAAATAAAACATTTTACATTTTTCAGTACAGTACCTTGTAAAGTACAATAATACAGAACAACGGCTAGCGTATAGGGGTGGGCGTTGAGTGAACAGACAAGAAGAGCTACTGACTAAAGGAGAGAGGAGCTGGGAGATGGTAGAGCTGAAGGACTGTCAGCAGTAGAAGACAAAGGGCAGGCTGCAATGTCGTTTATGTCTGACGTTGATGGCAAAGGCTCTGGTTCCTTGGTGGAAGTAGATGCACATTCACATCTTTGAAAGTTCACAACTTGAAGGTTCTTATGTAGGGAATTTACTATAATAAAGACATAATAGTGCCTGAACTAAAGCCAAACTGGCACAGAAATTCCACAGTAAGTTCATAGAATTAAAAGATCTTTAAATCCCTTGATGTGACTGCAGCCATGAAATTAAAAGATGCTTACTCCTTGGCAGGAAAGTTATGACAAAACCCAGACAGCATATTAAAAAGCAGGGACATTACTTTGTCAACAAATGTCTATCTAGTCAAGGCTATGATTTTTCCGGTAGTCATGTATGGATGTGAGTGTTGGACCATAAATAAGGCTGAGTGCCGAAGAATTGATGCTTTCAAACTGGGGTGCTGGAGAAGACTGTTGAGAGTCCCTTGGGCAGCAAGGAGATCAAACCAGTCAATCCTAAAGGATATCAATCCTGAATATTCATTGGAAGGACTGACACTGAAGCTCCAATAAATACTTTGGTCCCCTGATGCAAACAGCTGACTCACTGGAAAAGACCCTGATGCTGGGAAAGATTGAAGGCAAAAGGAGAAGGGGATGACAGAGGATGAGATGGTTGGATGGCATTACTGACTCAGTGGACATGAGTTTGAGCAAGCTCCAGGAGATGGTGAAGGACAGGGAAGCTTTGTGTGCTTCAGTCCACGGGGTTGCAAAGAGTCGGACACGATTAAGTGACTGTACAACAATAACATCTCAGCCAGGAAGCACAGAGGATGTTGAGTTATGGTTCAGATAACACACTAATACACACATCACATAACACACTCATAAACACAGACACACTGATGTTCCAGGATGGAAAAACTTGGCCTCAAAGCAAGATATATTTCCAGTTATTTGAGAATCCTGGTGTTTAGTAGACACCAGTGCAGCTTTCACAAACTTGGGGAAGACCTCAGTCTGGAAAAAACCTCAGGTTTGGATGTAGTGGATGTGATGGTGGTCAGTAGCCTTGTGAAGCAATGAGGTGTTGCTAATATGACACAATCTGTCCTTCCTCCGCTGGGTCCTCTCCAATCCAGGCTGCTCAGGGCTCTCCTCTTCACTCTTAACCCTCGTCCAGAAAGATGCTGGAGTCTGGGCATGAGGAGGATGTCACAGGCTACGGTTCACATGGCAAGTCACCAGGCCCATGAAAAAGAAAATTAAATAAGAGGGACATCCCCAATTCTTGTCCGTGTACATGATTCTGGCCTCTGCACCACAGCACTGACTTTATCACTTTGTAAGAGCACTTGTTCCCTTCCTAACCTCAGATTCTACTCCAAGGATTCCTCATTTAATTTTTCACTGAAGGACTCCTTTAATCTCCTTACTGCCTCCTTGTTCCTGGGTCTTTTCATTCGATACAAAGGCAGAGGGAGGGGGTGCAGAGCAAAATATGGTCACGACAGAACAGAGGGCAGGCATGGAGAGCAGCCGAGAGGGGTCTGGCACAGAGCTCAGTGACTGAGTGGTCTGCAACAGAAATGACAACTAGAGGTCGAGAGGTTTGGGAAAGAGAACAACCAAGTGTGACCCTTGACCTCGGGCTTTTTCCAGAGTGGACTGTGGTGGTATATCATTTCTGAGCTGAACGGTGACAGGACGAGGTGCTGATTCAAAGCACCACTAACAAATGCAACCTTAGACATGTAAACCTTTACGTCTGTGAGATCTTCAAGTGCGCAGAATGTTGGAGTCACTGCAGAGATAAGGAAACTGTCTAACAACTTGGGGGTCAAATACGTGTGTGTGCTTCGTTGCTCAGTCGTGTCCAGCTCTTTTCGACCCCATGGACTCTATCTAGCCCACCAGCCTCCTCTGTCCATGGGGATTCTCCAGGCAGGAACACTGGAGTGCTTTGCCATACCCTCCTCCAGGGGATCTTCCCAGCCCAGGGATCAAACCCAGGTCTCCTGCATTGCAGGTGGATTCTTTACCGTCTGAGACACCAGGGAAACCCATATATATAGAGTCAAATATACCCAAATTTTATTCCCAAATTCTGCTATCATTTAAGCATGAGCCTGGGCAAATTGTTTAACTTCTCTGAGCTTCCAGTCCTTTATCTCTAAGTGAATGATACTTGTAGCATCCCCCTCACAGTGAGTGAGGGCTGCGAAAAATAAATGAGCTCAGTGTATCAAAAAACAGTGTGACATCCCTGGTGGACCTGTGGTTAAAACTCTGCCTTCCAATGTAGAAGGTTTGGGTTTGATTTCTGGTCGAGGAATTAAGATCCACATGCCACATGGTGTGGCAAAAAAAAACAAACAGTGTCTAACACAGAGATAGTGTTTAGTAAAGAGTAGTTGGGCTTCCCAGGTGGTGTTAGTGGTAAAGAACCTACCTGCCAATGCAGGGGACATAACAGATGCAGGTTCGAAGCAGGTTTGATCCCTGGGTCAAAAAGATCCCCTGAAGGAGGGCATGGCAACCCACTCCAGTATTCTTGCCTAGAGATTCCCATGGACAGAAGAGCCTGGTGGGCTACAGTCCACTCTCAAAGAGTTGGACTTAGCACGCAAGCATGCAAATAGTAGTTATCATCATCATCACTATTATTGTTATTGCTATTATTAAAACATCAGCAATTGGTCAGTAAATGGAATTCAGATCTCATCTTCTCCCATCACACCAGCTCTTCCTCCTGATTTCCAAATTTCTGCGTTGACACCAAGTCTCAGTTCCCAGTCCTGGAAGTTCCAAAGATATTTTGGGGTTCCCCATCCCTCACACCCAGCCAACCCCTAAGCCCTAGGGAATCAGTGAGTCAGCCTCCAAGAAAACTCACACAACTTCTCCCTCCTCCTCATCCCCTGAGCCAGGAGCCTCATTTGAGTCCTTCTCATGTTTTGGCAGGCAATGTCCCAGTCCATCTCTTTCCCTCCTCTCCTCTTTCCCGTTGACCTAATGGCAGATAAGACTTTTCATGACTCAGGTGAGATCTCTCACCAAAACCATCAATGAGACTCCATGAAATAAAAACAGACTCATCATCATGTTCCAGGAAGAGAAAGGGGGTCAGTGCGGAGAACATGGTGAGGAATGGGGAGAGCAAGACTAGAGAGCGAGGCTGACAGGGCCCCAATCACTGAGGACCTGGAGGCCAAGGTCGGGAGCTTGGGCTTTATTCCAAAAGTAACTAGAGTGCTTTAAAGCACTCTAATCTTATCTACACTTTTCTTTATTGCTCAATAATTGGCTTCCTTCGGAAGGGGGGTAGAGACAAGAACATAAGGAGCAGGGTATTTGAAGGCTTCCACAATGCAGCTCAAAGGAGATGCTTGTGACCAAGTGAGGTAGTGGAAAGTAGAGATGGAGAGATGCAAATTCAGGAATGATTTAGGAAGTGGACAAGACAGGAACTGTGGGTGGTTTGGGTTGGGAGGGGAGGGTGTCTAGGAGAGGAGAACAGTGGAGGGAGAATCCTCTCCCTTCTCTGAGTTCTAAATGGCAAGTGCTCTGGAGGGCTGGTGGTCTTCCTACTGGAGGTCCTCACTTTTGCAGCAACCACCCCCATGGTGGTTCAAAGCCAAGTGCTGTCCTGACTACACTTTTTGATAATCTGGAAAGTTGCAGGGCAGGAGGAGGGGAAAGAAGAGTCCTCTGCCTAAATATCTGATCAAAAAGTTCATTCAAATTTTTCTGTAAAATGTTACAGAAACAAAATTTTTGGCCAACCCAATGAAACAGCCTGTACCAGTCCCAGCGGGGGAAAAGGCCTGTATCCTCCGAAGGATATGTGCCTCCCATATAACAAGGCCAAGGCCCAGTGCTCTATCCAAGGCCCAGCCTTTCTGGCCTTACCTACCTCCAGCTCCATTTGTGTCTACGCTCTCTCTCACCTGTGCTCAGGCTAGCTGGGAGTATCTGTGGCCCCTGGAGGCTGCCCCACAGTTTGTACTGGCTTGTGTGACCCAGAGCTTAGTCTGGAGTGCCCTTTGGCCCAGAGGAATTTTGCCCATCCTGCTGGACCCAACCCAAATGTCAACTCCCTCGTGAAATCAATTCTTTTCTGACCCTCCACCCCTCTGCAAACCCCATGTTCAGTCAGAATTAGTGGTCCTACTATAGCATCTGTGACTGCTCATCGACCTCTCGCCTTCACTAGAAAGTGAGCTCTGAGGACTTATTCACCTCCCTCTACTTATATTTCTACAATGTCCATCCCGGCCCTCCTTACCCCTCACACTCACTTGCGCTTAGGATGCTGAGCTGCTTGTTCTAACAGGACAAGAGTGGCACGGACCAGGTGAGGGGCCAGCAGCAGGCTGACTGCAGCCCTGTGTGTTGACTGCAATGCATCTGTGCTTTGAGACCCCAGAAATCTCAGTGCCACATACGGCCCCAGAGCCACCCACAGGGATCCACACCAGCCCCAAAGCACAGAGTGGGATCTGTTCAGAGGCACAGAGTTCCAGAACAAGGCAGAGTGGGTCAAAGACAGTAATGAGGAGGGTTGCTGAGCACAAGGAAAGGGAATCAGGGACTTCCCTATAGCTCAGATGGTAAAGAATCTGCCTGCAATGCACAAAACCTGGGTTCGATTCCTGGGTCAGGAAGATCCCCTGGAGAAGGAAATGGCAACCCACTCCAGTATTCTTGCCTGGAGAATTCCATGGACAGAGGAGCCTGGCGGGCTACAGTCCATGGGGTACATGACTAAGCAAATAACCAACACACAAACACAGTCACGTGAGCTGACCTCAATGTCGCTGATGGAGAGCTGCAAAAGTGATAGAGCCACCTAGTGGCCACCTGAGGGGAGTGTTCCTCAGTCCCTCCCCCAAATCAGGTTCCAAATCAGTGCAATTTGCAGCCCCAGCTGACAAAATTTATTCTAACCAAGTTCTAAAAAGAAAGCAACAGAACAGAAGTGTTTATGATATTTATTCAATCACATTAATATTATTGTACACTATTAGTCCTACATCATTCCCAGATAAGCACAAATGCAAAAAGTAGTAATATGTGGGGTTCCCAGGTGGAGTCAGTGGTAAAGAACCCACGGCCAATGCAGGAGACATACGGGACTCGGGTTCGATCCCTGGATTGGGAAGACCCCCTGGAGGAGGGCATGGCAACCCACGCCAGTATTCTTGCCTGGAGAACCCCATGGACATAGAAGGCTGGTGGGCTACAGTCCATAAAATTGCAAAGAGTTGGACAAGACTGAAGCAACTTAGCATGCAAGCAATAACCTATTAAGGAATAAAAATTATTTCTCAATTTTGAAAAATTGAGAAAGAACAAAGGCAATTAACAAAAGAATTGTAAATGGTCAACATGTTCAACTTGCTTTGATAAACAAAAAAGTACTTTCCACCTATCTTTTTGTAATTACCAGTCTTTAGACACTTGAGGTTATGAAAAATGGACATACATATGGTAGTGGCAGTGGCCGTTTTAACTGTGTGTCCCCCAAAACTTAAAGTCATTGGATTTAACAAAATAGTAACTATTCTAGAAAATGGTATATGCTGTGTGTGCTATTGAAATCAATGGATTTTGTTGTTGCTGTTGTTAATGTGTGCCATTCTTTAGAGGAGCAATAAAGTAGAACTTGCTTCAACATTCAACAACAGAGGAATAGTTAATGAAAATATTGTGCATCACAAGATGGATGAACTATTGCTCCATCATTCAAACCACCTTCAAAGATGGACACATTATCATGATGTAATATGAAAATGTAACATATAAGGTATGTACATGTTGTCAAATCTGTATTCACATTTGTGAAATTTTTCACATTTCCAAAGTTTTCAAAAGTCTAGCAAATATATATTACTTTAATTATAATAAAATAGCTTTATTTTTAAAAGAAAGTGATTAGGCAGAGTCAAACACCTAAGAATTAGGAGTCCTGATGCTGCCTGGCCCAGAGGAAGAAAGGGCTTAAGGTATCAGCTCTGGAAGAGTCATCCCCCTCGTTTTATCAATGAAAAAACAAGATGTCACTGCTCGTCTGGTCACCTGGAGTCAGTGACCACCTCTCCAGACCGCTGTTGTGCAGAAAAGGGCAGCCTCTTAACCAGAAGGAAAGAGAAGGGGGACTGTCCCCCTGGAAGCAACCTCCCTGGTCTGTGACTTGAGCCCTGGGAGGACCCCAGTCCTCAACTCCCCCGCAAATCCCTGGTGGCTGTCAGGACTGGCCTGTTCCGCTCCAACAAATGACGACTCCGGCGCTGTTCCCAGCCTCAGTTCCTCTCCCCGCCCCACCCGCGGTGCGGCTTCTCACTGCTTCGTGGGCATGTGCCCAGTTGCTCAGCTGTGTTCGATTCTTTATGACCCCATGGTCTGTAGCCCTCCAGGCTCCTCTGTCCATGGCGATTTCCCAGGCAAGAATACTGGAGTGGTTCGCCATTTCCTCCTCCAGGGGATCTTCCCGACCCAGAGATCGAACCCGAGTTGCCTGAGATGGCAGGCGGATTCTTAACCACTGTACCACCTCACTACTCCCTACTGACAATCACTTTTGTCCTTGTTTTACAAAATAAGTACCTTAACTCTACTGTATACATGTGAACTACCTATGACATCAAAACGCTCTGCCATTGAAACCTTATTTCAAACCAACGAAAATTCAAACGTTATAGGGACTCCAAGGAATTGAATCTTTTCTAGGCTGAAAAGCGACGCTGGGAGAGCCACTTCATTTTGGGGGCTCTATTCCGAGCCTCCATCAAGCCCCCTTCTACAAAACCTTCTGCCTCTCAGTACCTTGAGAAGCAGAACAAAGAGGGGAGAAGTTTCCGTGGGCTTTGAACGTTCATTTTTAAGGAAAGTTGCAGGCATCTCTCACCCGGCGCTACATCCGCTCCTCTGGCTTCCCCTGGTCTCTAGAGCGGCTGGATGGGGGCAGAGGGGAACCTTTCGGCAAAACACAAAATAGTAGGATTTTTACCCTGTCGTACTTAAGCACTCACCACTTTCAGGAAGTTATAGTCCCTGTTGTTTTTCTAGTTGTCAATACAATTTAAAATTAAACTGAATTAGAAAGAAAAAGTAATAATAAACCTGCAGTCATTTTTAAATTCATGAAGTTTTTTTTTTATGAGTTTTTATTGTTGAATGTACCCAAACTAAATTTTGGGATAATCTGGGACATTACAGGCTCTGCCATGTTTTCTGAATGGCCATCCTCATTGATTTCAAAACCACTTGCCTCTTGTAAAATGATCCCCACACTTTCCTGAAAGGTGATTGCAAGGATACTTCCATTGCTGTACCTCAATGCCACGTCACCACAGTTACTAACAGAACATGACCGCTTCAGGGGGTAATTTGTTTCCCTAACAACACACACAAATAAACAGACGCTTATTCACACGTATTTACCCACGTGTTTCTCTACCTCCAGATACCAAGCAACATCTGGAGTCCAAAAATAGCTGGCATATTTATTTTGCATAATTCTAGAGTAGGAGGAGAAATACTGAAACAAGCAATCTGTTTAATTTGGATGTCTAAGCTACCGGTGGCCAGACGGCTGTATCTCCATGATGCAACTCCTGAGGGTGCCTGTAGGGGGAGTATGGGGCCTGGGGAAGGGGCACAGTATTTGGATTTTGGAAGTGGGCAGCGCTACTAGTACTTCCTCTATGATGGAGCTAATAATAATCAGTTTCCTGCCTACATAAACGTGTCATAATAAGAGAAAGAGTTAAAGAAAAACTGTGGACTAAACCTAGAATGGATATAAATGATTATGTATAGGGAAGAGAAATGGGTCAAGGAAGGAAATGTGGCTTTGATGAATGTACCTTGTTTTGTAATTTTGAGTTCAGAACAATGTAAAGGTTTAATTCATGATTAAAAACAAAATTTTAAATTCAGAAATATCTAAACAGTGAAAACAAACTATGAGAAATGTGTCTAAGCCTGCATGAGTATAGTTAGGCAGTACACTGACAAAAGAATTATTTCAAGAAACTTAAAAACACAGTATTTTGACTCTACACTTCTATTGCAATGATGAAAAGTATCTCAAAAAAAACCTTGCATAGCATTGAATGATCTTGTTTAGTAGTAGTGTTAGCATTATCATTAAGTAATAGTATAGCTATATTCTAGAATAAAAAAAGACAAAAATTTTCAGCATAAGAGGAAAAAGCTACAAGAATAATATGAAAGAAGTATTATTTTAAAATATTATTTTGAATAGAAATATCATTATTCATGTTTTTCTTGAAAAAAAATTCCTAGTGTTGCTCCCCAAAAGATCTAGCAACAATAGAAACTTAGTAGCATTTTTCATCCTTACTGCCCATATTAAGGTCTCTAAGTACCATTGCACACTAAAAGGAGGTGGGACTCCTTGGAGAAATGTTTGAGACTAGATCTGAGGTAGTTGAAGCTCAACATGATTCCAGGACATCTTATAGTACCAGAAAGCAAGGAAGTGGTGGTGGGCATTGGGGTTGTATCAAAATGATACAAGAAACTAAAGAATGGAAGAAAAAATAATCATTGCAATTGATCAAAGTGCATCAAAAATAGAGAAACCTTTTAGTCCATAATGATACTTTTAAAAAAATGATCATCTTTGGAAATTGCTGGGCCACCAACTCATTATTCTGAAAATATCAAGAAAAAGAATTTAGCATTTATTCTGTCTTTTTATCTAAACTGTATTTCAGGTTACCATATAGTTGATTAGAAAAGTTCTTCTGATAAAAAGTTGTAGTTAATAAATGAAGAATGAATGATAGAATTAGAAAATGACCATTTATTAACCTCTAAAGAAATGATGGGTCTAGCAATAAACATCAATATGTGCTTATAGCATTAGGTGAAAGGTTTATAGAGAAGTTTCAAATGAATGAATGGATGGTGCTAACATCCTACAGATTACCTGAACCTACAGATCAATCTCAGTATCACTAAAGTAGAACATCTAGACAGTGTGTGTCTCTTGTACTGTGCAATAAGAAGTACATAACAAAAAAGAGAAGTATATAACATCACCTTTGATGCATGTGTGCCATAAATAAGCAAACTAAACAAACTTTAAGCTTCTAGATCTAATTGTCAGTTTACAAGAAATACCTGGAAATATCGGGACATCACGAAAAAATGATAAATGACAGCAGCAAAGAGCAATCAGCTGAAATTAAGACATGAGAAATTCTTCAAGATGAGTAATGTTTCTTCTAAAAGTGAATGATGTGAAAGAGGAGCAGGACTATTACAGATGAGAAGAAAGTTAAGAGACATATCAACAAAACATGTAGACCTTGTTTGCAACTGACTCAAAAAATCAACTTTAAAATATGCATTTTATTAGATAATTGTGGAAATGTGAGGACTTCCCCAATGGCTCATCTGGTAAAGAGTCCACCTGCAATGCAGGAGACACCGGTTTGATCCCTAGGTCTGGAAGATCCCTGGGAGGGGGAAATGACAACCCACTCCAGTATTCTTGCCTGAAAAATCCCATGGACAGAGGAGCCAGAAGGCTACTGTTCATGGAGTCCCAGAGTCGGACATGACTGAGCAACTATGGGAAATGTGAATGTGAGCTAGGTGCTGCAAGACATTAAAGTATTGTTAATTCTATCATGAATAGTGATGACCTTGAAGTTGTATAAGAAAAGAAAATGCCCTTATGTTTTGAGACACATACTGCAGTATTTGTGGGCAGGAAAGAATGTGATGTCTTACCTTTGCCTAAAATAATCCAGAAAAAAATTTTATGGGGAGTGGGCATAGTAGCTGACACCTTATTGGCGTGTTTTTTTTCTTAAAATCTGAAAGCTGGGTAATTAGGGGCTCATTATTCTATTCTGTCTCATATTATGCAGGTTTTGAAATGTCCATAATAAAAACAAAGCAAAATAATGACTACATTAGATTAGCATGTGAAAGTTCTTCGTAAAGCGTGAAGCTCTGTGCTTTTGAGGGACAATATTGCTGAGGCAAATAGAGAGCTGATGGCTGCTCCTGAGCTGACCCATGATGGCCAAGGAGCAGGAGTGAGACTCAGCACAGAACCCAGCATCAGTAAAAATGCCAAGAAGCAGGCCCTCTACATCATGGGAGGAGAATAGCTTAGTACCAAATACCACCATTCCACTTCCTGCAGCTATGCAGTTGTTATGTGACACAGCGTATCTTCTATGCCTAAATCATAGATTCAACCCCATCACTTTGTATTTCACTACCTTGTTTTATTGTCTCCATATTAATTATTACTATTTGTGAGTGTCTTATTTGTGGTCTGTTTACTTGTAATCTTTGTCTCCCTCCTTCAAAGATTATTGTGGAGAACAGGAACTTATCCTCCCTTCTGGATCCTCTGTGCTTGGCATAGGGCAAGACACAGTTAGGGTGCTTAATAAACATTTGTTGTATAAATAAATTATGTACATTACAACATACTTAACTATAGCAACAAACTGGAGGCAAGACAATGGATATTGGCAATAGGAATTGGTTAAATAAATGAGGGACAATGTATAAAATGAAAATTATTCCAACATCAAACGTCTGCTATGGATGAGTGTTCATTCTCATGTGGGCTTCCCTGGTGGCTCAGCTGGTAAAGAATCCACCTGCAGTGCAGGAGACCTGAGTTTGATCCCTGAGTTGGGAAGATCCCCTGGAGGAGGGCATGGCAACCCACTCCACTATGCTTGCCTGGACAACCCCCGTGGACAGAGGAGCCTGGCAGGCTTCAGTCCATGGGGTCACAAAGAGTCAGACACAACTGAGCAACTAAACAGAACATGGCACATGTGGGTGTTTATTGCATTGCATTGTGTGTGTGTTCTCATGAAAATATGCTGTAATATATTATTGAGTGAAAAGTTCAAATGCAAAAACAGCACTCACAACCTGAATATGTTTTGGTAAAAGAAAAAAAGTTTGCATAGATAAAGATCTGGGGAAATACACAACCAGATGTAAAAATGATTTTCTGTGGATGATAGAATTATGTTATTTTGTTTATTTATGCTTGTATTTTCTACAATGAAGAGAATTATTAAATAATAAGAAAAATCTATATTACAGAAAACTTAATACAAAGATTATCTAACATATTAAAATTATCAAAATGAAATAAGCTATCTTGCAGGGGCAGTGAGCTAACATGCTCTCTCTAGTATGTTTAAGCATTAACCAGGTTACTGTAGAAGGACTTTTTTCTGCACTGAATGAGTGATTCTCTAATAATCATTTCAAACATTAAAGATATTGTGAATTTTGGACTCTTAACCCTTAAAAAAGACGTTTTCAACTAAACAGGTAATGCAGTGATAATTTCTACTTTATTGTTGTTGTTCAGCCACTCAGTTGTGTCTGACTCTTTGCAACTCTGTGGACCCCATGCCCAGCTTCCCTGTCCTTCACTATCTCCCAGAATTTGCTCAAACTCATGTCCATTGAGTCAATGATGCCAACCAACCATCTTATCCTCTGTCGCCCCATTTTTAGTTATGGAATGGATATAATGTCAAAAATGAGCCCAGGCATTTTTTGTATGTTTCTGGCCTGGGTGGAGTGCAGGGTTAATGTGCTGCTTTGTATTAAGAATGTACCACACCTTGCTGTAATTTTCTGATGAATACAAAGCACAAAGTGAGGATTAAATTATAGAGCTCATCCTGTCAACTATCAATCAACAGTTGTTTTTGAGCATCTTCTATATACAAATCATAGCAATGAGCAGACAGGAAGACACCAAGACATGTAAGATGCAACCACTGTCCTCAAGAAACCTAGCGTCTACTAGTTGTATATGATATCTGCCTTGTTTAACAAGGGAATGAGAATCAACAGCTGGTCCTTGGGTCTTGGCCCCACTTTGAGTTTCTCTTGGAACAAATACTACTGATCCCTCCACAGCAGTCCCCAAGGCATACTTGTTCCTAAGAAGGGCAGGAATTCTTTAATTTCCTATAGCATAGCTGATATAACCTGGAACTTTCAAAAAGCCAATTACTGATTGTGGTAATATTTCTTATTAGAAAACTCTAAAATCTTTTGTTATAACTATCTCAAGTGTTAGGTAAAATAGTGTAAATATTCTTTTAATCTGTATCTATGCTTGCAAGCAAGTAGAAGAAAAATTCTCAAGGTACATAATTCAAGGGAGAATTTAAAACCAAACCAATATAGGAAATCCATAAGTGGATATGGAAGCTGCCTGAGGGCAATGAGATTCATTCTCTAGGGGGATGAGATTTAAGGTCATGAAGAGAAAGAGACATTGTTGGGAACCAAACAAAGAGCATCCTCAGTTTAAAAAAAAAATACAACTGGACTAGAAGGAAGGATACCACAGACCCAAGGAGACTCATCCGCCTTAGCCTGAGTGAGTACTCAGTCACATCAGTCATATCAGACTCTGTGTGACCCTATAGACTGTAACCTGCTAGGCTGTTCTGTGCATGGGATTCTCCGAGCAAGAATATTGGACTGGGTTGCCATGCCCTCCTCCTGGGGAATCTTCCAGACCCAGGGATCAAATCCACCTCTCTCCTGAATCTCTTGCATTGCAGACAGATTCTTTATCACTAAGCCATCAAGGAAGCCCCACCTTAGTCTGGGATTATGGTTATAATTTATAACCATAGGTCTGTGTTTCATATTGGTTTGCTGTTCTTCCATAGTATACAACACATGTGGTCTGCAAAATCCCTTATTTAAGGAATTAAAATAAAAATTGGTCCCAGGAAGGTGACCTTGGTTGTTTGACAGAAACAACCCAAATTTATTCTAGAGGGACTTGTCTTCAAAAAAACTATATAAGATGACCACAGATAAAGTCCCACTGAAGATAAACTCACACTGTATTATTTTCTTCTGTGTTTTGTCATTTTGAATTATGAGTTCTCATTCAGTGAAAGTCATTATATTCTAATTCTATAAACAACAGAATTAGACTGCCAAAAATATTTCAGATTAAAGAACTATATGATAACTATTATTAAAATAAATGTTTCTAATTATTTAAAACAGTAAGTAAGAAATTTAAAACAAAGAAAAAGGGAGTAGGAGAGGGATAAATTAGGATTTGGGGATTAGCAGATATGAACTACTACAAATAGTCAAAGCTATGGTTTTTCCAGTAGTCATGTATGAATGTGAGAGTTGGACCATAAATAAAGCTGAGTGCCAAAGAATCGATGCTTTTGAACTGTGGTGCTGGAGAAAACTCCTGAGAGTCCCTTGGACAGCAAGGAGATCAAGCCAGTTAATCCCAAAGGAAATCAACCCTGAATATTCACTGGAAAGATTGATGCTAAAGCTGAAACTTCAGTAATTTAGCCACCTAATGTGAAGAGCCAACTCATTGGAAAAGATCTTGATGCTGGAAAAGATTGAAGGCAGGAAAATTGGGCAACAGAGGATAAGATGGTTGGATGGCATCATTGACTCAATCAGTTCAGTTCAGTCGCTCAGTCATGTCCGACTCTTTGCAAACCCCATGAACCGCAGCATGCCAGAACTCCCTGTCCATCACCAACTCCCAGAGTTTACCCAAACTCATGTCCATTGAGTCGGTGATGTCATTCAACCATCTCATCCTCTGTTGACCCCTTCTCCTCCTACCTTCAATCATTCCCAGCATCAGGGTCTCTTTCAATGAGTCAACTCTTCACATGAGGTGGCCAAAGTATTGGAGTTTCAGCTTCAACATCAGTCCTTCCAATGAACACCCAGGACTGATCTCCTTTAGGATGGACTGGTTGGATCTCCTTGCAGTCCAAGGGACTCTCAAGAGTCTTCTCCAACATCACAGTTCAAAAGCACCAATTCTTTGGTGCTCAGCTTTCTTTATGGTCCAACTCTCACATCCATACATGACCACTGGAAAAACCATAGCCTTGACTAGATGGACCTTTGTTGAAAAAGGAATGTCTCTGCTTTTTAATATGCTGCCTAGGTTGGTCATAAATTTCCTTCCAAGGAGTAAGCATCTTTTAATGTCATGGCTGCAATCACCATCTGCAGTGATTTTGGAGCCCTAAAAAATAAAGTCTGACACTGTTTCCACTGTTTCCCCATCTATTTGCCATGAAGTGATGGGACCGGATGCCATGATCTTAGTTTTCTGAATGTTGAGCTTTAAGCCAACTTTTTCACTCTCCTCTTTCACTTTCATCAAGAGGCTCTTTAGTTCTTCTTCACTTTCTGCCATAAGGGTGGTGTCATCTGCATATCTGAGATTATTGATATCTCTCCCGGCAATCTTGATTCCAGCTTGTGCTTCCTCCAGCCCAGCATTTCTCATGATGTACTCTGCATATAAGTTAAATAAGCAGGGTGACAATATACAGCCTTGATGTACTCCTTTTTCTATTTGGAACCAATCTGTTATTCCATGTCCAGTTACAACTGTTGCTTCCTGACCTGCATACAGGTTTCTCAAGAGGCAGGTTGTACACCAAAAGTGAACACAACATTCTAAATCAAATATACTTTGATTTTAAAAAATAATTTTTCAAAATCAGTGATTAGATTTGGCTAAGAATAAAAGATAAAAAGGACTTCCCAGGTGGCGCTAGTGGTAAAGAACTAGCCTGCCAATGCATAAGACATAAAAGAGCTGAGTTGGGAATCCCTGTTTTGGGAAGATCCTCTGGAGGTGGGCATGACAATTCACTCCAGTATTCTTGCTTGGAGAATCCCATGGACAATGGAAGCTGGCAGGGTACAGTCCATAGGGTCACAAACAGTCAGAAACAACTGAAGCAGCTTAGCACACACACATGCAGAAGATAAAAAAGATGGTGGTTTAACAAGTTATGAGTTTCTCGCCTAAAATTAGTTTTGTTTCTCACATAAAATTCCAGACTGTGGCCACCAGCATTGGCACTATGGTCCCACAGCCATCTGAGACTGATACATCTTCCATCTTCCTGTTTACAACTCATAGGGGATGACACTTGTTCTTTAGGTTCAGCATGTGGTTCCAGCCATTAATACACTGTCCAAGCAGAGAGAGGAGAGAAGAGATAAAGTAGTCAAGAAGCAAAGGGCATGGGTCTATCCTTTAGCAAAATATCCTGACAATACTTCCACTGGCACCTTGTTGGCCAGAACTGAGGCACATGGTCATGCTTAGCCACAAGAGAGCCTGGGATATTTACTCTGCACAGCCATGAACCTGACTAAAAAGTAGGAGTTTAATTAATGTGAAAGGAAGGGAAAATAAATATTGCAGTAAACTAACAAGTGACAAATGATATATTAAAAAGAGCTACAAAGAGAAATCATGAACTGGAATAGATGTGTTGAAATGATATAGAATACAGTGTTTTCTGGAATAGAGTATATAAATGTCCTGCATGTTCCTAATAAGAGTTCCATAAATGAAAGAATGAGTGAGGGGAAATATTTGGAGAGACGGCTTAACTTTTTTGAGAATTAATGAAAGTCATGAATCCTCAGAAACACAAATCTCAAGAGGAAGCTGTGAAGAACACCAGAGAGATGAAACAGATCACCTCCAAAAAAGCAAAATTTTGTCTGACAGCACTCTTCTCAAATATTTGTGTCAGAAAACAGTGGAGAAAACATCTTGAAAGCAAACTGAGACAATATTTGACAAGCTGGAATTCTATATCCAGCTAAAATATCACTTAAGGACAAAGAACAAATTAAAATTCTTCAGATAAAGATTGGTTTTGACACTCACAGATAGTAGCTAAAACAACTAGCAAAGTAGTTACTTCAGGAAAAAGGAAATGGAATCCAGAAAGAAAGAATGACTTGACATAGCAATTGGATGGGGTGGAGGTGAAAATGAGGATTAAAATAAACAAGCATTGACAGTATAAAATACTAGAAGTGATGATGGTTAACTCCAGGGTGTGAAGATGGAAATATAGTATTGTCCAACAATAAAATGTAAGGTAGGAAGAGGACAATTAGGGTTACTGTGTTCTCAAGCGTGTCAGCATAAACAGCTATCTAGCAGATATGGTATCGACTTATGATAGCCTCTTTACAGCTAGTTGTTTCCATGTTTTCCCTTGTAGGCAAGGATTAATATTTCTAACTTCAGCCCCCTCTGGCACCACATAGCAGGTGCCTTTCCTAAATCCTTTACTTCCTAACCCCCTGCCCAATTTCTTGTTGAGGATTCGAAGATGATGGTGATAGAGTAAAAAGAAAAGGGCAAAAGGGAGAGCTACTTGGGAGGAAGAAGCCACATAGCTTGGTGACTGGTCAGACACAAAAGCCAGGCAAAGGGGGGACTTCCCTTGTGGTCTAGTGGTTAAGACTCCATGCTCCCAATGCAGGGGACATAGGTTTGATCCCTGGTAAGGGAACTAGAGCTCACATGCTGTGCGGCATGACAAAAATAAAAATAAAAGAGGAAGACTCAAAGCTGTCACTGCAGTTTTCAGTGTGAATGGTAACAGTGGCCCCACCATCTGAAGTAGAAAAATCAGAAACAACAACAACAACCTAATTTGAGAGGTAGTTATATTTAGTAAGGGCATCCTAGGTGGCGCTAGTGGTAAAGAACCTGCCTGTCAATGCAGAAGACCTAAGAGACGTGGGTTTGATCCCTGGATTGGGAAGATCCCCTGGAGAAGGGCATGGCAACCCACTCCAGTATTCTTGCCTGGAGAATTCCATAGACAGAGGAGCCTGGCAGGCTACTGGCAGTCCAGGAGGGTCACAAAGAATCAGACACTATTGAAGTGACTTAGCACACATGCATGAGTCTGAGATAATCCAAATGAAAGTATTACATAAGAATCAGAAGCTTTCAACCTGTAATTTGCAGGAAATGTCATAGCTGGAAATGCAGATTTTGGAGACATTCACATTAGGGAATCACCCAGATTGTGTCTTTCTGCCTGATATCCTAACCAAGAGCCTAGTACTTATTAGACCCTCAACAAAAGTATGACAAACCTAGGCAGCATATTAAAAAGCAGAGCCATTACTTCATCAACAAAGGTCCATCTAGTCAAAGTCATTATTTTTCCAGTAGTCATGTATGGATGTGAGAGCTGAACCAAAAAGAAAGCTGAGCACCAAAGAATTGATGCTTTTGAACTGTGATGTTAGAGAAGACTCTTGAGAGCTCCTTGGACAGCAAGAACATCTAATCAGTTAATCCTAAAGGAAATCAGTCCTGAATATTCATTGGAAGGACTGATACTGAAGCTGAAGCTCCAATACTCTGGCCACCTGATGTGAAGAACTGACTCATTAGAAAAGACCCTGATGCTGGGAAAGATTGAAGGCATGAGGAGAAGGGAATGACAGAGGATGAGATGGTTGGATGGCACCACTAACTCAATGGACATGAGTCTGAGCAAGCTCCAGGTGTTGTTGATGGATGTGAAAGCCTGGCATGCTGCAGTCCATGGGGTTGCAAAGAGTTGGACATGACTGAGTGACTGAACTGAACTCAACTGAACTGAAAAGTGTGAGAATGAGTAAGTGAATGAGATTTCTCTATAAAAATAGAAATCAGATGGCTATGGGCTGAACCTTAGATATTAGGTTCTGAATATAATGTGCAGATTTGGAGGCAGAGCTAAGAGAGAGAATAGCAGGGAGAAAATTATTAAAAAGCCCCAATCACTGAGGAAATGGCAGTGCCACAACGGGAGGTATAGAAGCTGGTCAACAGTGGTCAACTGGACACAAAGACTTAAGATCCTAGGGACTGAGAGAAGACGGTTGGATGTAGAGTTTGAATGATGACTTGGTCACCCTGGAGTGAAATCATCTAGCATAATGATTGGTGGAACGAACATTATTCAATGGGATTAAGGAAGATTTGATAAAAGATAAAACAATGAATGGCACTCTTTGAAACTGGAAGAAGACACTAAGAGAAAAAAAAAGATAGATGGGCATGGTAGCTGTAGATGAAGTTAATGTCCTCATTTTTTAAGCTAAGGTAACACTTTAGCATGATTGAAAACATGGAAGAGAGACCTGCTGAGTCCCAAAATATCATGGTTCACTAGGCCTCCAGGATAAAGTTTCAGGAACTGTGGGTAGTTTCATAAGGCCAGGCCTTATCTATTCCGTGACCAGCTGTATAATCGCACCTGCCCTGGCTTCCTTGAGCTACAAAATTGTTGGCTACAAACATGTAATCACCTTGCCAGCCTTTGCACTAAAGGCTGTTTACTTTAACTTAAACCTTTTTTTCTGTCTTCTCCTACACATCCTTCAGGACTAAGTTTAACCAGTAGGTTTTGCTAACCCCTCAGCAAGATAAGTGGTCCCCTTTCTGTGTGAGCCATTGAACCACTAGAGAAGAGTTACTTGTTTGTATCAGACAATATCTAGAATACATGTTCATGCTAAGTCATTTCAGTCATGTCTGACTCTTTGCGACACCATGGACTATAGCCCCCCAGGTTCCTCTGTCCATGAGATTCTCCAGGCAGCTATACTCAAATAGGTTGTCATGCCCTCTTCCAGGAGATCTTCTTGACCCAGGGATCAAACTTGTGTTCTGCATTGGCAGGTGGGTTCTTTACCACTAACAGCACCTGGTAAAGAATCTGCCTGCAATGCAGGAGATCTGGGTTGGATCCCTGGGTCAGGAAGATCCTCTGGAGAAGGGAATGGCAACCCACTCCAGTATTCTTGCCTAGAGAATTCCATGGACAGAGGAGCCTGGCAGGCTACTGTCCGTGGAGTCTCAAAGAGTCAAACGTGACTGAGCAACTAACACCTAGCATATAGTAAGTGATTAATAAAGCTTTAATGAGTGAAAGATTGAAGTTATGAATGAACAGAAAATCTCTGGATGGAGGTAAGGAATAGAGTGAAAAGGTTAATCCCAGACTTTCAGTACATGTAATCATACTTCATACCCATAGAAGAATGGACTTTTAAGCACTGCAAGCTAAGTTTTCAAGCATGTGGAGCTGATATAGTTACATTATTGTCAAAAGATCTAATGCATTCTTAAGAACGAGATACATCATTAAATGAGATACACTGGGAACCATAGCTCTTGCTATGATGTAATGTCTGTGGAGAAGAGGAGATATTTGCTTTTCTAGGGTGGACTATCACATGTCCTGAGGCAAACCGACATATTTCAGATTTATCAGGGCCAAATCATTCTGATCTGTGGTGTCATTCGGGAGCATGTTTTCCTCACTTGGTATGAATGCCAGTTTTCCTGCTCAACCAGTTCCTCTTAATTAAGATGAAACTGCTACCCCTCCAGATGGAATCTCTTGCTATAACTGTTCTATGGTTTAAAGAGTTCAAGACGGATCATGCAATAGGAGGAAAGGTCTTGTGTAATTAACCTGATTTGGATGAAATACTTTAGCTTCTGAAATTCTGCACTGTCCTGGTTCTCCTCTCCTTGGAATTCTAGACTCTAAGGCCTCAATATAGTCCTATGAATTGTCTCGTCAAAATCTCTGAATAGTTTCTCTGATTCTTCTTTGTCCTCTTCATTTGGAACTCACCTTCCCCACTAAGAGTTCGGTTTCTCCCTCTACACAACTTGTGGTTTTCTGTTCACCCATTCATTCATTCATTCACACAACACATTTTGACTGGTTGCTTTCTGTGACCAGTCTCTATTCTTTATTCTGAGGTTATTGCAGTGTAGACCAGGTCTGTTCTCTCAATAACTTTCACTGAAAAGATGGGAACACATTCTTTCTCAAGTAATTGACTTTCATCTCTACATGACTTATTTCTATGTGTTTCAGGGATTCCGTTTCTGGATCCCAGCCCCACAGCCTGCCTCACGGTCATCTGCTGCTAGCACCTCAAACTCAACATGTCCTAGACTGAACTTACCCTCTTCCTCCCCACATCTGTCTTCTCTCGACTTCCCTGTTTTGTCAGCGATATCATCATTTTCCAGTTATCGGGCACGAAGTCTGAGAGAACCCCAGTTGCCTCCTCTTCCATAGTCCCAATGCATCGCCCAGCTCTGCCTATTCTGACATCTGTCATCTCCTTTTCTCATCCACTGCCATGTCCGAAGTTAGGGTCCTCACTTCTAGCCTGGGCCACTGTGGCTCCTCACCATGATATGCCATATTTCTTCCATTCTCTTCCTCCTCCAGTGCATCCTAATCACCTCTGCCTAGTTAATCTTAGGGTCATGTCAGAGAGTACGGTCAGTGTTATGCAGGTAAACTTCTATCTTTCTAAGAGGAAAGCATGGTGACCCACTCCAGTATTCTTGCCTGGAGAATCTCATGGACAGAGGAGCCTGGTGGGCTGTGGTCCATAAGGTGGAAAACAGTCAGAAGCAACTTAGCTCGCATGCATGCTATCTTTCTAAAGTATTTCTTTCAAAACTATTTTCCTACCATCATATGCCACGGTTATATGCAGTTTCAACTCCTTGATTTAGCAATCATTTGGTCTCATTTCTCTTCTCTAAGGATATGTCCTCATGGTGTTTCTATACACCACCACCTCCACCTTGGATCTTCTTTCTCCTCCCTCTTCAAGCATAAAAAGTACTCCCCTTTTTCACTCACCTTTCCTCTAAAAACACATATTAGAGCTCAATGTTCACAACATTGGTTTTGGAGTCAGACATACATAGTTCAAAATCATGTTCTACCAATTACAAGTTGTACAACTTTGAGATGGCTACCTAATACAATAATATCTTAGTTTTCTTATCCCAAAAGTGTAAGAGAGAGAAAAAGAAAAACTTAGCTTATGGAAGGGTTGTGAGGATTAAGTGAAATAATGCCCAGCTCAGCTCATAGTATCTGACTTATCTCCCCATCAAACCTGTATGCCAAGCAACTGGAATTCCAAGCTACATGTGGCTCAGCTGGTAAAGAACCCGCCTGCAATACAGGAGACCTAGGTTTGATCCCTGGGTTGGGAAGATCCCCTGGAGAAGGGAAAGACTACCCCTGGACTGTATAGTCCATAGAGCCGCAAAGAATTGGACATAACTGAGCGACTTTCACCCACTCACTCACTCCTAGTAGTAAAAGGTTCTAATGGGGCCAGCATAACTGTGAGCACTCCGTAAGCATCATAGCCTCAGGCTGCCAGGGAGTTAGGAACCCTGTAATCATATGCCTTCCTTCTCTGTGAGATGATTCCCACCTTTTCTGCTCAAACAGTGTTTGCTCAGGTCCCCATTTAAAATCTCCATAAACCTTCAGTTCACATCAGTACATCTATCTTCTTTATTTTCATCACAACAATTTTTACTATGTGGAGTAATCTGACTTTCCTGCTCACTTTGTTGTCTGTCTTTGTCCTAGAAGGTAAGGTCCACGCAGGCAGAGTCTTGGTCTCACTCTTCATCCTGTCCCAGCACCGCAAAAGGCATCTGACAGAGTTGAGTAAATGGATAAACCACTGAGTTCATGCACCCCAAAATGTCTTCATCCTTCAGACACAACACAGATCCCTTCTCCATGAAATCTTGTGAATAACTCAGTCCACAGTCACTTACTTTCATTGGAAGTCCTGTAACAAATTGTAGTTGGGCTTGAGTTAACTAATTTTCATATTAATAAGTGGTTCAGTTCTGTTCAGTCACTCAGTCGTGTCTGACTCTTTGCAACCCCATGAACCGCAGCATGCCAGGCCTCCCTGTCCTGGAGTTGTCCCTCACCAACTCCTGGAGTTTACCCAAACCCATGTTCATTGAGTTGGTGATGCCATCCAACCATCTCATCCTCTGTCATCCCCTTTTCCTCCTGCCCTCAATCTTTCCCAGCATCAGGGTCTTTTCAAATGAGTCAGCTCTTCATATCAGGTGGCCAAAGAATTGGAGATTCAGCTTCAACATCAGTCCTTCCAATGAACATCCAGGACTGATCTCCTTTAGGATGGACTGATTGGATCTCCTTGCAGTCTAAGAGACTCTCAAGAGTCTTCTCCAACACCACAGTTCAAAAGCATCAATTCTTTGATGCTCAGCTTTCTTTATGGTCCAACTCTCACATCCATACATGACCACTGGAAAAACCATAGCCTTGACTAGACGGACCTTTGTTGACAAAGTAATATCTTTGCTTTTTAATATGCTGTCTATGTTGGTCATAGCTTTCCTTCCAAGGAGTAAGCATCTTTTAATTTCATGGCTACAATCACCATTTACAGTGATTTTGGAGCCCCAAAAAATAAAGTCTGACACCGTTTCCACTGTTTCCCCATCTATTTGCCATGAAGTGATGGGACCGGATGCCATGATCTTAGTTTTCTGAATGTTGAGTTTTAAGCCAACTTTTTTCACTCTCCTCTTTCACTTTCATCAAGAGGCTCTTTAGTTCTTCTTCACTTTATGCCATAAGGGTGGCATCATCTGCATATCTGAGGTTACTGATATTTCTCCTGGCAATCTTGATTCCAGCTTGTGCTTCTTCCAGCCCAGCATTTCTCATGATGTACTTGGCATATAAGTCAAATAAGCAGGGTGACAATATACAGCCTTGACATACTCCTTTTCCTATTTGGAACCAGTCTGATGTTCCATGTCCAGTTACAACTGTTGCTTCCTGACCTGCATACAGGTTTCTCAAGAGGCAAGTCAGATGGTCTGGTATTCCCATCTCTTTAAGAATTTTCCATGGTTTATTGTGTTCCACACAGTCAAAGGCTTTGACATAGTCAATAAAACAGAAATAGATGTTTTTCTGGACCTCTCTCGCTTTTTCGATGATTCATCAGATGTTGGCGATTTGATCTCTGGTTCCTCTGCCTTTTCTAAAACCAGCTTAAACATCTGGAAGTTCATGATTCACGTATTGCTGAAGCCTGGCTTGGAAAATTTTGAGCATTCTAGTACTAGCATGTGAGATGAGTGCCACTGTGAGGTAGTTTGAGCATTCTTTGGCATTGCCTTTCTTAGGGATTGGAATGAAAACTGACCTTTTCCAGTCCTGTGGCCACTGCTGAGTTTTCCAAATTTGCTGGAATATTGAGTGCACCACAGTCACAGCATCATCATTTAGGATTTGAAATAACTCAACTGGAATTCCATCACCTCCACTAGATTTGTTCATAGTGATGCTTCCTAAGGCCCACTTGACTTCACATTCCAGGATGTCTGGCTCTAGGTGAATGATCACACCATCGTGATTATCTGGGTCATGAAGATCTTTCTTGTACAGTTCTTCTGTGTATTCTTGCCACCTCTTCTTAATATCTTCTGTTTCTGTTAAGTCCATACCATTTCTGTCCTTTATTGAGCCCATCTTTACATGAAATGTTCCCTTGGTATCTCTAATTTTCTTGAAGAGGTCTCTAGTCTTTCCCATTCTATTGTTTTCCTCTATTTCTTTGCATTGATTCATGAGAAAGGTTTTATCTCTCCTTACTATTCTTTGGAACTCTGCATTCAAATGGGCATAACTTTCCTTTTCTCCTTTGCTTTTCACTTCTCTTCTTCTTACAGTTATTTGTAAGGCCTCCTCAGACAGCTATTTTGCTTTTTTGCAGTTCTTTTTTCTTGAGGATGGTCTTGATCCCTGTCTCCTGGATGATGTCACGAACTTCCATCCATAGTTTATCAGGCACTCTATCAGATCTAGTCCCTTAAATCTATTTCTCACTTCCACTGTATAAATCATAAGGGATTTGATTTAGGTCATACCTGAATGGTCTAGTGGTTTTCCCTACTTTCTTCAATTTAAGACTGAATTTGGCAATAAGGGGCTCACGATCTGAGCCACAGTCAGCTCCCGGTCTTGTTTTTGCTGACCATATAGAGCTTTTCCATCTTTGGATGCAAAGAGTATAATCAATCTGATTTCAGTATTGACCATCTGCTGATGTCCATGTGTAGAGTCTTGTCTTATGTTGTTGGAAGAGGGTGTTTGCTATGACCAGTGTGTTCTGGTCCTATTAACACCCCAAGGCCAAATTTGCCTGGTATTCCCATCTCTTTAAGAATTTTCCGTGGTTTATTGTGTTCCACACAGTCAAAGGCTTTGACATAGTCAATAAAACAGAAATAGATGTTTTTCTGGACCTCTCTTGCTTTTTCGATGATTCATCAGATGTTGGCGATTTGATCTCTGGTTCATTCCACACCCCAAGGCCAAATTTGCCTGTTACTCCAGGTGTTTTTTGACTTCCTACTTTCGAATTCCAGTCCCCTATAATGAAAAGGACATCTTTTTTGGGTGTTAGTTCTAAAAGGTCTTGTAGGTCTTCATAGAACGTTTCAACTTCAGCTTCTTCAGTATTACTGGTTGGGGCATAGACTTGATTACCATGATATTGAACAGTTTACTATCAGCTGAATATTAATGGTGTAATAACAGCTACAGTTTATTGGGTACTCATGCTAAGTGGATTTACACACATTATCTCATTTAATTTCTTTTGCAATGGTATAGAGTAGGCTAAATTTTGCAAATAAAGAAACTGAGGCTTCAGAAAAGTTACACAACTTTTTTTTTTAAACATATCTATCTATTCATTTTCAGATTCCTTTCCCTTACAGGTTATTACAAAATATTGAGTTGAGTTCTTGTACTAGTTAATAGGTCCTTGTATTTATCTAGTATATATATAGTAGTGAGCTTCCCTGGCTCAAGGGTAAAGAATCCACCTGTCAATGCAGGAGATGTGGGGGAGCTAGAGTCAATCCCTGGGTCAGGAAGATCCCCTGGAAGAGGAAATGGCAACCCACTCAAATATTCTTCCCTGTATAATTCCATGAATAGAGGAGACTGGTGGGCTGCAGTCCATGGGGTCGCAAAGAGTCAGATACAATAGAGCCACTGAACAGTCATGCACACAAAAATTTCTCATCTAAATTCATTTGAACCCTTGTAGTGCTTATCTATATCCTGTTCTGTTTTTTATTTTTCCTGTATTTGTATATAATATATGTATCCATTTGTGACACTATTTCTTGTATGTGATATTATCATTCATATCTAGTATGTTTATTTACCATGTTTCTCAAATTAGACTATAATCTCCTTGTGCTCAAGACATACATTTGTGCATCTCCTAGAATTGTTTCACTCAATATTTTACACATGATACACTAATTAACACCCATTTACTTATTAACTTTTATTTACCTGGAACAGTTTAAATGCTAGGAATGCAATGACAAATAAGCAATAAATAAACATTGTCTCTAAATAATTAATTGGGTGCCATTATTCCCTGGTGGCTCAGTGGTAAAGAACTCACTTGTCCAGGAGACATAGTTTCAATCTCTGAGTCAGGAAGATCTCCTGGAGAAGGAAATGGCAACCCACTTCACTCTTCTTGACTGGGAAATCCCACGGACAGAGGAGGCTGACAGGCTCTATTCCATGGGGTTGAAAAAGAGTTGGATACAACTTAGCCACTAAACGATAGTAACATTCAACTATCCCAGTGTGCAAATTAAGATGTGGCTTTTCAGATGTATAAAGCAAACTATGGTTAGCAGGCGCTACGCAGCTGGTAGGAGTAAATTGGGAAACTAGGAAAGAGATATGCACACTACTCTGTATAAAATAGATAACTAATGAGGACCTATTGTAAAGCACAGGGAACTCTGCTCAAGACTCTGTAATGGCCTATATGCAAAAAGAATCCAAAAAAGTGTGGATATATGTACGGGCTTCCCAAGTGGCACTAGTGGTAATGAACCCAACTGCCAAGACTTAAAGAGATGTGGATTCAATCCCTTGGTCAGGAAGATCCCCTGGAGAAGGCTAAGGAAACCCACTCCAGTATTCTTGCCTGGAAAATTCCCTGGACAGAGGAGCCTGATGGGTTACAACCCATAGTGTCACAAACAGTAGGACATGACTGAAGCAACTTAGCACGCATGCATGTGTATGTGGAACTGATTAAATTTGCTGTACATCTAAGACTAAGACAACATTGTAAATTATACTCCAATACTGTTTTGTTTTGTTTTGTTTTTTAAAAAGAAGTGGCTTTTGGCTCCCTTGGAGAGCAGTGCAAACCCTAGTCCAGAGACTGCCACTTCTTTGCTGAATAACCTCAGGTGTATTGGGTAAACTCTCAGAGCCTCCCCCAATCTGTTATACAGAGAACATAATATGTCTTAGAGACTGTGAAAAAGATATGTGAAAACACCCTAAAAACTGCTAAGTTCTATATAAATATAAGTTGCTATTTTTATTACTGTAATAACATAAATGAAGCAGGAACTGGATCCATCATGAATAAAATACTCTCAGAAATGCTGTCACTGTCTTACTGATAATTTTCAGCCTTATTCTCCAAAGATGATAAGAAACATGATTCTGCCTGTCACAGTATACTTGGGTGACAACCTTTGAGTAGGATTTCATGTTGCCAACTCCCCTTAGGTCCAGAATTCCCAGGGGAGACTGCCACCACCTCCAAGGGAATGCTTGTGCCACTAATACAGCTTTACCTACTGTTGGAAATCTGAAAAGGCTACTCGGCCATGAGCAGAGAGCTCCAGCCCATCCAAAGTAGCTTCCTGGGTTTCTGTAATAGAACTATTCTTAGAATGCCCAAACCTTTCTCATAAGAGTCTCCCTGCAGTGGCCTGCTGGGGGTCAGGGACACTTGAGCCTGGCAGTACCACCATCTCACAGTCAACCATTTAATTCATATCTTTGTGCTTCATGTTCAAGGGTGTGTACTCCCATTGGGTTCACATGTCTCTCAGTGAATCACCATCTTTCTTTCCTAAAACTCATGCCTCAGCTTCCTGATTAAGGGTCACCTCCCACCCTGAGGTTGGTTTTCCAATCTGTCTGTTCTGAGTCAGGCAGTTCTCCCTTCCCACCTCACCTCTCCAAAGTTCCAGGGCTTGTTGCCTCAACACACATCACTGGTGTGGGAGTGTCAGGTCCATGGGTGATGTCATTTGTTAGTAAACAATTTCCACAAATCACCTCCCACTGGAAACTACAGAGTCTAACAGATGGAAACAAGAGCCCCTCCCATCCAGAGTGGGACTGCCTTTCAGAGCCTCCCTGACAGGGGTCATTGAGTCTCAACTTTAAATATCCTGGATGAATCAATGAAGAATTTCTTACCCTGCCTCTAAGCAAATAACCTGGGCTGGGTGGATGCCGTAACAGAGTTTACCAGTCACTGGGTCATGGATGGAGCAGCAGCCAAGAAGCCAAGCTTTAATTTTCTAAGAGCCTGGGTGTGTCTGCAAAGGCCAGAGTGTGATGGTGATTTCTAAAGGAGGAGAATATGATACCTTGAGTCTGAGAAGATGGACTTTGGAATCAGACAGACCCCAGTTCAAATCTCATCACCCTCACTCGCCATCTGGGGGCCTGAGACTTTCACTAGCTGTGCAGTTTCGGCCAAGTCACTGAAATTGATCCCCAGTTTCATCATCACCTAAAAAAATAGGGAACTTCGTGTCTATATATTGAGATTATTGTGAGGATTTAAATGAGATAAATATATGTAACGTGGCTAACCTTGTGACCAAGGAAGCATGAGAACAGAGTAAATGCCCAACAAATGGTAACTATTGCCACTATTATTAATACCATTATCATCACCTCATCCCTTGTGAGCCCAGCATACACTGCTACAGAGGACTTTGTTGTGTTTCTTCTTCCTGAAATGACTGAATGAGGCCTGTGCCTGCAAGATGGGGTTTCTGAGCTACTCAGGATGGCTCCATCACAACCACCACCTCTAGAGAAGGACATTCCCGCATTTCCATGCCCTGCACTTCTCATCCTGCAGGGTCCCGAAAACACATGGCTCGCTGTTGGACCTCAGCTGTATGACTGAGGCTTGGAGCAGGAGGTTTGCAGTCTCCTGCAACAACCAACAGGCAAAGCAGTTGACTAGTGAGCCTCTGTACCAGAAGTTAAGTCTCAGCTCACCTGACTCCAAAGGCCCTCAAGAACTGCAGATCCAAACCTTTGCCACGCAGCTGCCTGTGCCTGATGGATAGGAGAGTGAGCACCTCCATTAGCAAGGCTCTGGAAGGCTTCCCGGGCCCAAGCAGAGCAGTTAGGAGCATAAGTCCTGGCTTGTCCATCATCTATTGGCTGAGTGACTTTGAGCCAGCTCCTTAACCTCAGTTTCTCCTCTGTAAAATGGGGCTAACAGCACCTACCTCCTTGAGTCACTGTGAGATGATGCATGTCCCATAAAGCCCTCAGAATACTGCCTGGCTCCTTATGTGACTCCTGCTATCAAGATTAAGTACCAGAAAGCCACTCTTACGCAGGCATGAATTTCAGTTTCCTGCCTGTTACAAATCTGCCAAGCCAGAGCTGAGCGGAGAGGATGAAGGAACAGAACACGATGATAAATACACTAAAAAAACTAAAGAACAAATAACAGAGGGGGTGTTCTCAGGAGGTAGAAGCTTTATTATGACATGTCTTCAAACAACAATCAAATCAGTAAGCATTTATTGAGTGCCAACTGTTTGCAAGCCCTTGCAGACAGTAAAGTCCACCCACGGCTTTCAGGTTCCCAAGGAGAAAAAGCACACGTGGGCCAGGAAGCTTTGTGAGGCTGAATACAGAGTGGGTATCCGAACATCCAAGAGCAATTAGCTTTGCGGGGAGGCAAACTCTGAGGCGCCGCCTCGCAGGGGAGCGCGGTACGGAGGGGCACGGGCGCGGGGTGGGAGCAGCTCTCGCGAGGGTACGGGAGTGGCCTCAGCACCCGCAGCAGCCGGAGGAGCCGTAGTAGCCGGAGCTCTGGTTGCTGCCTCCGCAGCAGCCGCAGCCGCGTCTACCCTGCCGCCGGCGCCTCCTGGGGAAGCAGCAGCAGCCGACGGAGCTGGAGCCGCCGCAGCCACCGTCCCCGCAGCAGCCGGAGTCGCCGCTGGAGCCGCAGCAGCCGTTCCCGCAGCAGCCAGAGCTGCTGGAGGAGGTGTCGGGCGCCGGGGCGGGACAAGGGGTGGGGCCCTGCGAAGAGCCCTTGGGAGAGCCTTTGGCGCTCTGCTGAGAGGACATCGTCACGGAGAACCTGAAAGAGAAGCAGCTTTTCATATGCGAGTTCTGTTTCTTTCCAAAGAGGGCTTTTGAGAGGTGCCTTTGAGAACCTGGCCTAATGCCAGGAAGGAAAACGCTACACACACACACACACACACACACACACACGGAAGGAAAACGCATACACACACACACACACACACACACACACACACAGAGCAAGAAAAAGGGGAAGCAAAGGAAAACCCTCAAACAGGTATTCCAGTGAGTGAGTTCCCCTGAGTTAAAACCTGCCTACAGTAGCCACAGCCTATGAAAAGAAATCAGTGGTTTCCCATTTTCTCTGACTAGAGTAAGGACCACCCAAGTTCTTTACAGTGGAAAAGAAAGGATACTGTGGCAATTTTTCTGTCTGATTCTGTCCAAAATCTCCCGTGTCTTTTCCCCTCTCCCATGTTTCTGTGGCCATAGGCCTTCAAGTGTTCCCCTAGCCATCAGCATTGCATTAACACTAATGGGGTTTCCACAGTGGCTCAGTGGTGAAGAGTCCACCTGCCAAGCAGGAGACTCAGGTTAGATCCCTGGATCGGGGAAGATCCCCTGGAGAAGGAATGGCAACCCACTCCAGTATTCGTGCCTGGATATTCCCATGGACAGAGGAGCCTGGTGGGCTATAGTCCACGGGGTCACAAAGAGCCAGGCATGACTAAGTGACTAAACGGCGACGACAGTTAGAAAATACTCAAGTCACACGTGCATCTGTCTGTCCCAGTCATTTGGGTCTAAAGGATCCACAAACACCAGAAGCATGTCCTGGCCTATGTCTGTCATCCCCCATGACCATAAGGAAAAGGAGAGTGGGGCAAAGGATGGAAATACATCCCCCTCCAGGGAGCCAAAAACCTGGGTTCTAGGAGAGTCACATCTCTGCTGTAGACTTGCCGTGTGACCGTGCGTCCCCCCACCCCCAATCCAGCTTCCACGTGCTCACTGACACCAGGCAAGGTCAGCTCACTTGAAGCTTAGGGCACTCTCCAGGGCCTTCCTTCTGCATCTCCCTGCTTGCTATGTTCTGCCTTCTCCTCCCCTCTGTCTTCAACTCTTCCCATCCTCCTCCCCCATGTTCCACTTGGAGACTTACCAGACCCTGGCTTCGCTGGAAGACTCACTTAGTTTTCCAACTGGAGTGGGCCACCTGCTAGGCAGTGGATTGAGCAGTGTCCAGCCAGAGGACCTTTTATAAGAACCCAGGCACTGGCTCTTGGGAGGGGCCCATTTCCCAACAGACATGGTCAGCTGACACATCCCAGAGACATTCATCACTCAGGTAGCCCCGGAGGTGGTGCACGTGTGTATTCAAGTCACCTCACAGAGGTGCCAGGATTGCTGCAGCATGTTTACTTTCCAAATAGGCCTCTGTTCATAGCTGGGAGGGCTGTGTGTGTGCTAAGACAGGGCCGGGGGGCCCGAGTGAGGAGAGGTCTGGTCCTCTCTTGGGACCTATTCTCTTTGCCCTTTTCTGCAGTGTACAGTCATACACACACACACACACACACACACACACACACTGTTCCCCTGTTCACACACTCATCCCAAGATTGCTATCTAGATGGTCATTTGTAGTCCAGTTGGTATCTTGGTTCACATCTCTCAGGATCTTGGTCCTTAGCCCCTCAAGTTTATGGGAAAAGCCTGGTGGGTTTCATCCAAATGCTTCCAGGTGGGATTGAGTGAAGATGATGGTGGAGATGTGCCTACGGGAATCTCAGTGGCAATTTCTCTCTGTTACTGAAGACAAGAAGAAAAACCCAAGCAAAGTTATGTAACAGTTAAGACCAGGAAAGCTGTGAATGTAGTTAGGTTATCTGTCATACCCCCATATAACCCTGATGAACCTAAAAGAAATACTCATACAGGATGCCGGTCCAGGTGACAAATATTGTCAGATTGTGAGACTCTCTGCTCCTGACTTCATCTCAAACTCCCTTTGAAGATAGGTTCTCCCTGGGGCCACTGCCCAATGTGAAGAGAAAGAAAGAAGGGAAGGAGAAAGAAAAAGGAAGGGAGGAAGAAAAAGAGAAGGAGGAAGGAAGGAAAGAAAGAGAAAGGAAGGAAGGAAGTGTGGAGAAAGAGGGTGGAGGGAGGCTAGGAGACCTGTCCCAAGGTCCAAAGTGTCCATCAAAAATGGTGCCTTTAGAATAAAAGGGCTTCCCTGGTGTCTCAGATGGTAAAGAATCCATCTGCAATGCAAGAGATACAAGGTTCAATCCCTGGGTTGGGAAGATCCCCTGGAGAAGGGAATGCTACCCACTCCAGGGGATCTTCTCCAGTATTCTGCCTGGAGAACTTCATGGACAGAGGAGCCTGGCAGGCTATAGTCCATGTGTTGCATAGTCAGACACAACTGAGTAACTAACACACACATACGGAATAACCAACTTTTAAGAATTGGGAGAGACTTTGGAGGTTAACTGGTATCAGAACTGCTTCTTAATCAGTGCAGCTGCCCACAACCATGAGTGTAAGGTAAAAGAGAAATCCAAGACTAAGAAGTCAAGAATTGATGGTGAGACAGGTTTGGGAATGAGTGAGCTGGGTGTGGCATGAGGGTGCAGACAAGGAAAGGTAAGTCACGAAAAGATACCAATTTCGTTTAACATGGCTTTAGAGCCTGATTAACAGGTTGCATGTACCTAGGGCCACCTGTTAGTGAGTACAGATGAGATACTAGAGAGGTGAGGTCAATAGTAGGAAACAGAAGGAAGTAATGAAGTAACAAGATGGAGACAGGATCTCCTCTGGGAGACGATTTGGGCAAGTACATGCTCATTGTATGGACTTGCTGTAGCCTCATATACTAACATTCATTACCCATCACTGCTAATTCTTATCAAAGGAAGGGCTAATTGCTCATCTTGTACATAAAAGGCTGATGCAGAATTATTTCTATCACTAACTTTTGGAGTCTTTCCTGAAGGAATCAGCCTATTCTTAAAGGAAAAACCCAACCCAGTGACAGAAGCTCCCGTGCTCTTGCCTCCATCCCCTCCTCACACACCCCACCCCACCCCAACCAAAGAGGTGCAGAGGAAGGAGTCCTTGTCGGTTCCCTATGCTCAGACACTTAGGCATGTCTGACTCTTTGCAACCCCGTGGATTATAGCCCACCTGGCTCCTCTGTCGATGGGATTTCCCAGGCAAGAATGCTGGAGTGGGTTGCCATTTCCTTCTCCAAGGGATCTTCCTGACCTGACCCAGGGATTGAACCCAAGTCTCCTGCATCTCCTACACTGGCAGGTGGACTCTTTACCACTGAGCCACCAGGGAAGCCCCTCTGGGTTCCCTATTCAGACTCAAACTCTGGCTTTCAGGAGCCAGAGGAAATGGACTCAGAAATTCCATACCTGCCTCCTAAACTCGTCCCCCAGAAACTAACCTCCATCAGCTCTCCTTTCTAGTCAATTAACAGAAGCACCCAGGATTATAATAATCAGTAAAGGTGTTTATTCACTGAGGCCCAGAATGAGCACTTTACTGATCTTATTGTCTGTGACTAGGAAATAAACTTGTTTTTTTTTTTTTTTAATAATCACCAATGCTGGAAAGAAACCCTCTGAGAGTCATCTCACTGTGACCTTTCTGGGTCCCACCATCTCCTTTTGGAAAATCATGTTCCCAACCCTTCTCATGGGAAGCTTGTGTCAGAGTAATGGTCTCCAACATGATTCTTTCCTTCAAGCTTAAAATCCCCTCCTTCAGATCATAAAAGGAAATGCTGTCTCCCAGAGGTCTAAGTAGTTTTGGTGCAAAATCTGTTTCCCAAACTGATTTTTTAAGTGTTGACTTATATTTAGAAGAAGGGGAGGGAAGATGGCTTGAGGCAGTGGGTGGGGAGTGGGAGAGGTGAACAAAACAATCAGGAGGCAGTGACACCAGGAATAAAAAGCTTTATGGCTACAGTGACAACCCAAATTCCAATACTGAGTCCTCCAAAGAACCATATCTAGCGGGAAATCAGGCCAGTGAGTATCAGAGGTTACACCTCTAGACCTCACCATGGAATGAACATGGCAGGAAGAAGAGGGAAGTTCTGAGCGTTTCGGAAGCCCTTCCATTCTCTTCTTCCACTCTTCCAAGCCAGAAAAAGAGAAGACTCAGGCTGGGCAGGTCATCAGCTCTTTGAATCCTGCAGTGTTACTCTTCAGTGGTCTTCATGACCCAGTTCAGCAGCAGCCCCCGGAGCAGCAGCCCCCAGAGCAGCAGCCCGAGCCCCCAGAGCAGCAGCCCGAGCCCCCAGAGCAGCAGCCCGAGCCCCCAGAGTGCTGGCCACCGCCACTGCCACAGCAGCCAGAGCTCTGGTGTCGGCGTCGAAGAGATCTGCGAAGCTTGTGGTGGCTCAGGCAGCAGCCTCCACCCCCAGAGCTGCAGCAGCCCCCGGAGCTGGGGGCACAGCAGGAAGACACTGGAGGGGGGCACGGGGCTGGGCACTTGGGAGGACACTTAGGCGTACACTTGGGTGGGCATTTGGGGGGACACTTGGGCGGGGGCTGGCACTGCTGCTGGTTTTGCTGGCAGGACATCTTGGCAGGAACTGAATGGAGCTGGAAGAAAATAGAGAAATTTTAAGTTCAACTAACCCAAGATAACTTCCTTACATTGAAACTGAACTATAATTTCACAAGGTTTCTTCTTTTTGGTGATCAGATTTTAAAACCCAGTCACCCCAAATGAGTTACAAGAGACAAGCAAAGAGTTTCAACCTAGGAACTCCATAACATCAAATGAACCTTTCGCAACTTCAGAAAGATGCCAATCCTTTCCCTTCTCCTGATCCTCCCTCCCCTTTCCAGCAGAAACTTCCCTGCCAAATCCACTTTTCTCCTTGTCTTCCTTCAAGACGGTCTTCGGCCTCCACCCAGGGATTCTCTCTGCCCAAAGCACCAGCACCAAGAGTCCCTCCTGGTCCTTTACCTGGTTCAACACTGGAGCAGGTTACCCTGGAGGCAGGTGGACTGAGGTGCTGTCTGAGGCTTCTGCCTTTTATACAGGTTCAGCTCTGACCTGGCATCAGGCAATGCCAACCAAGGGCAGGATGCTGATAGCATCTTTCACAAGGGGCACAGGTGACTACCCTCCCCTCACATCCCAAGGACCCAATTCCTCCCTCCATAAGTATGTCAAGTATTAACCCACAGGAAGATCCCCTGAGAACTGCTGGCCTCTAACTAAGATGATAATGCATTCATTGCCTGTCAATCTCACAAGCAGCTCTGCTATGCTCCTGATTTCCCACACTCAGTCAATAGTGTTCTAGACCTCTGCGAAGGAAAGTACTCACTTCTCTTTGGTATAGGAAATGGAGGAAAAATTCCCTCCATGGAAATTAAATGGACCTTTTGTAATAAAGATACAGATCCAAAATAAAGTGCGAAGACCAGGCCAACTATCTAATGTCTTTTTCATTCTTAGATGATGCCATATTGTTACTGCTGTTTAGTCACTTAAGTTGTGTCCAACCCTTTGCAGCCCCATGTGTAGCCCACCAGGCTCCTCTGTCCATGGGATTTCCCAGACAAGAATACTGGAGTGAGTTGCTGTTTGCTTCTCCAGGGGATCTTCCCAACCCGGAGATTGACCTTGCATCCCTGCGTTGGCAGGCAGATTCTTTACCACTGAGCCACCAGGGAAGCCCAGTTGACGCCACAGTCTGGACTATGAATGCCGGCTGTCTCAGTGATGCTGTTTTAGGCAGGCCCCATGCAGATGGTGTGGGCGGTTGGCGTCTCTCCTTACCTGAACTTGATCCACCAAAAGAACTCACAAAAAGCACTGACTCAGCAATAAGAATCCCTTAGGAAGGGCAGAAGTCTCGGAATGGCTTCTCTTTCCACAGGTGATCCTAAAGAAGGCATCTGTGCTCTGCCCAAGGTGAGGTGGCAGGGACCAGGTATATGCTGAGGGTGAAGTTGGAGAACTAGACTTCAATGGAAGTTGCCAGAAGTGAGGCCTGGGTTCTGGTCGACTCTAAGGAAAGAGCATCCAGCCTGAGAAAATCCTTTTTGTATAAAAAACCTGATGGACGGGGAGGGGTGGGGAAGACATAGGTTTTGTGAGCCTGCGATGGAACCCTACAAACAATTTCCTGAGGGCAATTAGGTCCCCACTAAAGTCATCAAAGTTTAGTTAGGATAAGATAGTCAAAATATGGCATATTCACAACGAAAACTGCAGTGAGAGGAAGTAAGACAGGGAGAAACACCTCAGCTCTAAGCTGGACAGACTGTCTGGCACCAGTTCCCAGATCTGCAAACTCAGGCAGGTTATTTAAGCATCACTGTAAAAAGAGGCTTCCTGCTTTTGCATTTCAGTCCCCTATGATGAAAAGGACATCTTTTTTTTTTCTTTTATTGCCTTTCTGATCATTATGATTTTCATGTAAGCAAGTTGCCAAAATACATTAGCTCTGATTTTATACAGACTCTAAAAGTTAGGATACAAAAAGCATATAAACATCTACCAATACCAAAATGTTTATGACCTTATAATTGTATGGAATAAGAAAAGGGCACAGATAAGGAATACAAATAAATGAAAATCTAAAGACTAACACTTCCTTTGATTATTTGTTAAAATCCACTGACAAAGCAAAAGGAATGTTAAGCCTTTATAAACAATTGTGAACACAAAGTGACTGTTTCCTTCCATTTCCTGCCCATCTCCTTAGCTCTACGAGCACTGGAGACAGCCAGCTTCTTCAGAGGGTCCATGAACAGCTGCGGGCTAACGGGCTAACGTCATCAGTGAGGATGGGCGCTCCGGTTTCCTGTCCGCAAGCACTCAAGTTATTGTGTGTCTGAGACAGCGTCACTTTGGACAAAAGAAATCGAGTCTGGCTTCCCCTGTGCTCCGTGTGGATGTCCCGCGGCACCGGGAACCGCGCCTGCAGGAGGTGCTTGAAATTTTCCTACTCGGGTATGTCCTGGTAGCCTGCTTTCCGCCACTGGGCTATAGTCTCACTAAGATGAATGACAATTTGGAAGAAAGTATCCATGAGCAGAATTCTGTCAGCAAGAATTCTGACAGCTGCTGCTGTCCAGGAGCACAGAATCTGGGGACCCGTGGAAGGAGTTGGAATACAGGATGGGCTGGATCATGATGAGGGGCTGGGTGAGATCCTGCCGGGCAAAGTGGTGCCGGTAATATGACGACTCGTCAGGGCTGTTGTTGAAGACGAAGGAATGGAGACCTTCTAAGATGGAACATGAACTGAGGGTATAGAGAGAAGGAATCTGATAACCTAAATGACACAGGGTCTTCTTCGTTATACTGTCCAAACTTCTGACACAGCCGGATGAGCTGTCGGTCCAGCCACTGGAGCACGTCCGGCCCCTCCTCCGACTCGGCTCGGAACACCCGCATCAGCATCGCAGCCGCCTCCTGGTCAAACGCCACTTTGACGTGCTTCAGCTGTCTCTGCCCATCTGCCCAATTGCGGGCAACGGCGGTCACACGGATGCGCCGCTGGGTGCGGGGTTGCTGGTAGTGCAAGAAGAACTGGATGGCGCCTCGGCCTCCTTGCGGGATCCGGGCGTTGTGCTGGGTGACTACTTCAAAGTAGATGCGGAGCGTCGCTGTGGGATCCAGGCCACAGATTTTCCACTGTGTCTTGCCGCCGACACCAAGCTCTTTTTCTGACACACACGGTCCTTTCACATTCAGAGACACACAGCGTCCAATGACTTCCGCAACCTTCAGCTCCCTTGAGGTCTTTACTTCCGAAGTAGCGCCAAATGCCATTTGGTGTTAGTTCTAGAAGGTCTTTTAAGTCTTCATAGAATGGTTCAGCTTTGGCATTAGTGGTTGGGACATAGACTAGGATTACTGTGATATTGAATGGTTTGCCTTGAAAATGAGCAGAGATCATTCTGTCATTTTTGAGATTGCACCAAGTACTGCATTTCCGACTCTTTTGTTCACTATGAGGGCTGCTCCATTTCTTCTAAGGGATTCTTGCCCACAGTAGTAAATATAATGGTCATCTGAATTAAATTCACCCATTCCAGTCCATTTTAGTTCACTGATTGCTAAAATGTTGATGTTCACTCTTGCCATCTCCTGTTTTACCACTTCCAATTTATCTTGATTCATAGACCTAACATTCCAGGTTCCTATGCAATATTATACTTTACACCATAGGACTTAACTTCCAACACCAGTCATATCCACAACTAAGCATTATTTTCGCTTTGGCTCAGTCTCTTCATTCTTTATGTAGTTATTTCTCCACTGATCTCTAGTAGCATATCAGGCACCTACTGACCTGGGGAGTTCATCTTTCAGTGTCATATCTTTTTGCCTTTTCATTACTGTTCATGGGGTTCTCAAGGCAAGAATACTAAAGTGGTTTGCCTTTCTGTTCTCCAGGGGACCACATTTTGTCATAAATCTCCACCATGACCAGTCTGTCTTGGGTGGCCCCACACGGCATGGCTCATAGTTTCATTGAGTCAGACAAGGCTGTGGTCCTTGTGATCAGTTTGGTTAGTTTTCTGTGATTGTGGTTTTCATTCTGTCTGCCCTCTGATGGATAAGGATAAGAGGCTTCTTGATAGGAGTGACTGACTTTGGGGGAAACTGGGTCTTGTTCTGGTGGGTGGTGCCATGCTCAGTAAATCTTTAATCCAATTTTCTGTTGATGGGTGGGGCTGTGTTCCCTCCATGTTGTTTGGCCTGTGGCCAAACTATGGTGAAGTAAAAGTGAAAGTCACTCATTTGCGACCCCATGGACTGTACAGTCCATGGAATTCTCTGGAATTGGGAAACCCAATAAAGATAATGGGCTTCCCTGATAGCTCAGTTGGTAAAGAATCCAGCTACAATGCAGGAAACCCTGGTTCAATTCCTGGGTCAGGAAGATCCCCTGGGGAAGGAATAAGCTACCCATTCCAGTATTCTTGGGCTTCCCTTGTGGCCCAGCTGGTAAAGAATCCACCTGCAATGTGGGTGACCTGGGTTCGATCGCTGGGTTGGGAAGATCCCCTGAAGAAGTGAAAGGGTACCCACTCCAGTATTGTGGCCTGGAGAATTCCATGGACTGTATTGTATAGTCCATGGGGTTGCAAAGAGTCAGATATGACTGAGCGACTTTCACTTAATTGAAGATTATGGCGACCTCCTTGAAAAGGACTTGTGCACCCACTATTGTATTCAATGCCCCTGACCCTGCATCATCTGCCACTCAGACACTCACAGGCAAGTCTGGCTCAGTCTCTTGTGGGTACACTATTCCTTTCTCCTGGCTCCTGGTGCACACAAGGTTTTGTTTGTACCCTCCAAGAGTCTATTTTCCCAGTCCTGTGGAAGTTCTGTAATCAAATCCCACTGGCCTCCAAAGTCAAATTCCCTGGGGTTCTCAGTCCCTTTGCCAGATCCCCAGGTTGAGAAATCTGTTGTGGGTCCTAGAACTTTCTTAACAGTGCAAGAATTTCTTTGGTATAATTGTTCTGCAGTTTGTGGGTCATCTGCTCGACGGCTCTATGGTGGGGTGTTTTGGAAACTGAGGTAAGTGTTCCTCAGTTCCTCCCCCAAATCAGCTTACAAATCAATGGGGAGCTCCCCTAACTGATCATGCAATTTGCAGCCCCAGCCAACAAAATTTATACCCGTGGCAGATTCATGTCCACATATGGCAAAACCAATACAATATTGTAAAATAATTAGCTTCCAATTAAAATAAATAAATCTATATTTTAAAAAGAATAATATATTAATAAACATTTTAAAAATGCTAGTTTTAAAATAATCTTATATTATGAATACTCTTATACACATGAGAAAAGTTATTTTAAAATTTCAAATTACTGATCTGCTAATTTTTAAAACCAACACTGTTTATTTGCAGTATCAGAACTTAGCTCTACTGTGGTTCTTTGAGAGCTTTTGTCATCTTCTTTCATTTTTATTGGAGTAGAGTTGATTTACTATGTTGTGTTAGTTTCAGGTGTATAGCAAAGTGAATCAGTTACACATAAACATGTATCCACTCCTTTTTTAGATTCTTCTCCCATATAGGCAGTTGCAGATAACTGAGTAGAATTCCCTAGCTAAACAGCAGATTCTTGTTAGTTATCTATTTTGTCTGTAGTAGTGTGTATATTTCAAAGAGTAACATCTTACTTGTCACTGAGGAATGAGATTATGGGAAAGCTTAGTCATTATGAAAAAATACAAACAGGAAGAATTTTTAATTCACTTGAAATCCCATCCTCTGATTATTCTTAATATTTTGCTATTTTCCTTCCAGTCTCTTTTTATTATTTTATTACAGTCTTTCCCCCTGTGTATAGTTTTTTAGGATTTGTGTTTTGTTTTGACTTTACCCAGTCAATGATAAAATACTTTTATAAGAGTTTATTATGCTAACTTTTAACCTAGCATTTTAACATAAGTATTTCCCATGTTATTCATCCTTTGAGGGCATTATTATGGGCAGACGTGGAACATTTCATGGATGGCACAGAATACATTTACAAGTGGTTAGGAACATGAGTCCTAGGACCAATGTTCAGTCCCAACTCCCCATTGACCAGCTAGTGACCTTGGGCAAGTGACATGACCTCTCTGCCTCACTGCCCCATCTGGGATATGGGGAAGGTAGTAGTGTTTATCTAATAGGATCACTTGCAGATTACATGAGTTAGCATCTATAAAACTCTTGGAATAGTATCTGGTACATCATAAACACTCAGTCAGCATTAAAAGTGGAACCTGATGCTGTGTCACTTCTAAATATTCAATAAAGACCACCAGGTGGGAGCCAGGGAGCTTGCTTTGCCTGCCAGAGCTCTGTGCAACAGGGGATCCATCTCACCAATGCCCCCCCACCCTTGCAGAGAAATATAAAACTCAGACTCTGAATTCCTGGAAAAAGAAGTCCAGTAGAGCTAAAAGGAATTATTCATTTAATACCTGGGTATGATGAATTTCAAAAGAAACAATGTCCACTGCCTCTTACCTATAATTATTTGAGTATGTGGCCGCCTAGCTGACACACAGTAAGATCTTTGATTGCAGGTATCCCAATGGCTCTAGTTTAGTGCCTTGTAGATAGTATGCACTCAATTTTAATTTCCTTGTTCAGTTGAATTTTCTATCCAGTAAGGAGGATGGGTGCCTCCAATAAATCTGAACGCAGATTAAAAAAAATTTTTTTTTTGATGCACCACACAGCATGTGGGATCTTAGTTCCCCAACCAGGGACTGAACCCATGTCCCCTTTATTGGAAGTACAGTCTTAACCAATGGACTTCCAGGGAAATCCCAGGACGCAGATTTTCACTGAAAAATTCCAAACTTTTCACAGAGTGATAGAAGATGTGGAAAAGACCTTGGTTCATTCAGAAACAGTGATTCCCAACTCCAATAAGGCCTGGGCATTGACAGCCTCCGAAAGTTCCCTGAGTGGTTCTAATGTCCCATCCAGTTGAGAATCGCTTATTTAGAACTGTGGTCCTTACTATGCAGATGAAGAAACTGAGGCTCAGATATGGAAAGAAGTTTGTCCCAGATCACACAGGGACTTAAAGGTTGGAATTCAAATCATACCACCAGCCCTACTCTCCATTATAGCACCTTGCTGCTTGAATATTTTATTGCTTCTTGTGATTTTTTTTTTCTAGCAAACTTTATTTTATACAATTTCCTTGTTAAAAGTGGCTATTGAACCTGGGGTGAAAATAGTAGTAAACATGGTGAATCATTGTCTAAATCTCATGTTTAGAAAAGTTGGACATAATCCTCACTGCTAGTTGCTCTAAGTAACCAGGAATCAAGTACCTATCTCTAGAAGGCAGTGTCTGGCATCACCAGGGTTGGGCCAGCGGACAGGCCCCAAGGTGGCACTTCCTCGATTACCCTTCCTCATCATGCCTTTGAGCTTATCAGTCCTGACAATGCTGAGTCACTGCATCTAACTCACAAGAGACTGATGACGGCAATTTACAAGAGGTATGTGAGTATCAAATGTTGGCCAGGTGGGTGCATTCTCTTCCAGCAGGAAAACTTCTCAAAGAAGTTGAGTCATAACCTGTAGATGCTTGGTGGGAGGGGGATTACAAAATGGCCTCAGCTTTTGATGGTGAACAAAACTAGATATTCCCATCAGGTCATCCGAACTACAGCCCTAGATAGATTAGGGTAGTGTTGAAAGCATCTGCTGCCTGGCTGCCTTACCCTTGCTCTCTTTTGTAGATCAGTCCTCCCTCTGCTAGACACTAACCAGAGAAGTATCTCAGTAGGCATTCTTTACTGAGTGCTGCTCTCATCCATAATTCTATTATTTATTTGTCTTATCTTTACTACTCACTACAGCACTGATACATGCTGTTGTAGACAGTTGCTTCTCCCCACAAATATGGCCACAGCCCCATCCCCAGAATCTATAAATAGGTCACCTTAAATATATAGCAAAGAAGACTCTGCAGATATGATTAGTTTAAGGATATGGACATGGTAAAATTGTCTTGGGTTATCCGAGTGGGCCCAATGAGTCTTTTTTATGGAGGCAAGAGGGTCGATGTTAGAAGAGATGCGACAGCAGAAGCAGAGGTTGGAGTGATGCACTTTGTAAACAGCCTCCAGCTAAGGACTGTGATCAGTCTCTGGAAGCTGGAAACAGCAAGGAAGTGGGTTATCCCTAGCACCTGCAGGAACACAGCTGCCAGCACCTTGGTGTTAGCCCAGTAAGACCCCTGTTGTACTTCTGACCTAGTAAACTTGTCTTAAGTTTAAGACACTAAGTTTATGGTAATTTATTACAGTATCAATGCGAAACTAATATACACACCTAGATTTAAAAAGTTTCAGAACATGGTTTAATTACCTAAAATGAGATCAAATTTATTTAAATTGTTTTCATTGGTATTTGGAACTGAAGGCTTACATGTCTGATACTGACAGGATGTCTTTGGTCAAGAGATGACAAAAGATGATAAAAGATAACAGAGAAAATGCTCAAAGATAAACAAAGATGCAGCCTGGGCTTGTGTCCCAGTTCTGCCACTTACTAGCTATGTGGCCTCTCTGAACCTATTTCCTCATCCACAAAATGGGGCGATAACAATGTCCATCTCATAGAGTTGTATAAGGGTCACTTGAGATAATGTCTACAAAGCCCCTAGCCCCTGACCTGGCTTGCAGGAAGCACTCAGTAATGGTTAGCCACTCTTACTCTAGTCATTATTGCTATTGCCTTTATTAATAGTAATCAGTGACCAGTGGAAGCACAGAGATGTCAGGATTGTTGCCAGGGCATTTCCAGGCCCCTATTCTAGCCTTATAACTCCAGGCTATCTGAATCTTAGATCAGGGCTTGACAAATTCCATAGAGTAAGATGGACAGGTTGCCACCACTTTGGGTCTGTCTGAATTTCCAAGTCACTACTTGTACCTTTCCTCAAGAAAAAAAAATAAGTACTTATACTTTTCCCTACAGAGAGTATTTTGCTATTTATAAAGTGTTTCTGCATTCATGATTTTATCTGAATCTTCCTAATGACCCCATTGGGCAGAACAGATGGTTATTACTCCTGTTATTCAAAGAAACAAATCAGTGCTCAGGGAGCCCAAACAACTTGACTAAGGTCACACAGATCAGAGAAGGCTGGCCTCTAGAGCTCATGCTTGTTCCTCAGATCACAGTGCCCTGTGGCTCACTCTCTGCGTATCATGTCAGAGAAGCGGTGGACAGGCCAAGAGTCCTTAGGGGATTAGATCATAAAAATGGTGCTTGAAAACTAGCATGCACAAAAGTGCATAGTTAATATAGTTAATAGTTAATAGCATGCACAAAAGTGAAATTGGGCTTCTGTCTTATACCACTCACAAAAGTTATCTCAAAATGTGTTAAAGACTTAGACATAGGACCTGATACCATAAAACTCCTAAAAGAAAACAGAGAAGAAGCTCTTTGACATTGGTTTTGGCAGTAACTTTTTGAATATGATACCAAAACCACAAGCAACAGAGCTAGTGGGACTGCATCAGACTAAAAAGCTGCTTCTTCACAGCACAAGAAATAATCAACAAAATGGAAAAGCAACCTATGAAATGGAAGAAAATACTTGCAAACCTTTTACTGGATAAGGGGTTAGTACTCAAAATATATTTTAAAAGTGCATACAACTCAGTGACAGAACAAAATCTGATAGGCATATTTCCAAAGAAAAAGGAATAGACATTTTTCCAAAGAAGGCCTCTAAATAGCCAACAATCGTTCATAGTTCAATATCATGAAAAGATATTAAACATCAGTAATCATCAGGGAAATAATCATCAAAACTATAGCGAGATATTATCTCACACTTGTTAGAAAGGCTATAATAAAAAAAGAAAAACAAGAACTAGCAAGTGTTGGCAAGGATGTGGGAAAAAACTTGTGCACTATTGATGGGAATGTAAATTGGTTCTGCCACTATGGAAAATAGTATAGAGGTTCCTCAAAAAATTAAAAATAAAACTACCACATGATCTGGAAATCTCACTTCTGGGCTTATCACCCAAGGAAAGGAAAGCAGGATATCAAAAAGACATCTGAGACTTCCCTGGGAGTCCAGTGATTAAAAATCCACCTGCCGATGCAGGAGACATGGGTTTTATCCCTGGTCTAGAAAGATCATACGTGCCATAGAGCAACTAAGCCTGTGCACACAACAGAGCCCACACTCTGGAGCAGGGGAGCTGCAACTATTGAACCCACACGTGACAACTAGAAAGTAGCTACCCCTCGCCGCAACTGGAGAAAGCCCGCATGGAGCAACAAAGACCTAGCACATCCAAAAATAAATAAATAAACAAATTCACTAAAAACAGTTATCTGCACTCCCATGTTTCTTACAGCATTATTCACAATAGCCAAGATATGGAGGCAACCTAAGTGCCCATCAGCAGATGAATGGATCAGGAAAATGTGGTGCATATGTGCGGTGAAATATTTATTATTCAGCCATGAAGAAGGAAATCCTTCTATTTGTGACAACATGAATATACCTGAGGGGATTATACTGAGATGTCAGAAACACAAAGACAAATGCCATAAAAATGTCACTTAAACGTGTGGAATCTGAAAAAGCTTGTCATAGAAACACAGAGTAGAACAGTGGTTACTAGGAACTTGGGGCAGCGGTGGAAGTGGGAATCTGGGAGATGTTAGAGTACAAACTTGCAACTAGAAGATGAGTAGGTTCTGGAGGTAATGCACAGCATAGTGATATTGTCAACTGTATCACAATATACTTTGAAGTTGCTAAGAGACTAGATCTTAAATGTTCTCACCGCAAAATAAATAAATAAATACTGGCAGTAACTATGTGACATGGTAGTGGTGTTAGCCAAAGCTACAGTGGTCATCACATTGCAATCTATACATGTGTCAAATGAACACATTGAACATCTTAAACATACATAATGCTACATGTCAACTATACTACAATTTAAAAAAAGCAAACCATAAATACTCCTCTTCTGAAAGATAGTGTAAACATGGCCTTTAAATAGGGCTTTCTTCTTGCCCCAAGTGATTGGAGTCTTGGACAGAAGAGTGCTCCAGCAGTTCTGGCCTCAAACCACAGAGCTATCATCTTGCCTGCCTGGGCACCACCACCTCCAAGAAATGCATGTCAACGACATGAGTGAAGCAGGGACACCAGAGCCTGACTCACAGAGCTGCCTGGGGCCCTCAGGTGCACATAGCACTTCCTGAAAGAGCTTCACCTCCCGCTTCATCCTGAGCCTGCCTAGCTCCACCTGCTTGTGGATTCCTGACCCCGAAGCGCACGCCTCCTGGGGCTCTGGGCCAGCAGCCGTGTTATCTCCTCCTCCGTGAGGAGCATTCCCATAGCTGGAGCCTGGAGGCAGGCATGCCGTGGGAGCCTCCAGAGTAAATAACCAGAGAAAGGAGGATTCCTCTCTGGGAGGAATTTCCAGGGTGGAGACCCCGAGGAGTAAAAATAGCCCAGGAGGCTCCTGGGAGCCACATGCACAGAGCAACCTTGTTTTCCCAGCTGGAGAGGCTGGAAGCTGAGATCAGGCAGCCGGAAGAGGCTGGCTGCTGAGCAGCAGACAGCAGTCACGCAGACGCAAAGCCTGTGTCCAGTAGGGGATGTGTGACCTGTGACCCCCTGGGAGGCCAGGCTGCCCCTCTCGGCTGCTTAGTCTGCCCTGATGTTTGCTATCATCAGTGGAATGTCTTCAGCAAGGGATTGTTTTAGTTCCCCACTTACACTGAGCCCTATAGGGAACCAGGCCAGAGCTAGGCTTAGGGGAGTAAGAGATGAGGAGGCCACCATCCCTGCCCACTGAGAGTGGTCCTGATGAGCTCTAATAGGAGCAGACCGGTGACTATGGGGGCTTCCAAGGTGGCTCTAGTGGTAAAGAACCCGCCTGCCAGTGCTGGAGATACAAGAGATGTGGGGTTCGATCCCTGGGTTAGGAAGATCTCCTGGAGAAAGGCATGGCACCCCACTCCAGTATTCTTGCCTGGAGAATCCCATGGACAGAGGAGCCTGGGAGGCTATGGCCCATAGGATTGCAAAGAGTCAGACACAACTGAAGTGACTTAGCATGCACGCATGGACTAAAACTTCAGCAAAGTAGATTTGAGAGTTTTTTCTAAAGTTTATAGAAAGTTACAACAGCATAAATGATAAAGTCCATTCTGTTTATGTAAGTCTTGCCAAATATGTCTATGTATTCATAAATAATACATGTAAATAAACAGAAAAAAATGTCTGGATGGATCTGTATTAGAATGTCAACAGCACGTGCTTCTGGGTGGGGAATCCTGAGAATTTCTTTTTCCTTTTGCTTACCACCATTTTCTAATTTTCCTGCAATGAGGAAAAATGTGGATTTTATTATCACATTCCTTGGATAATAAAATATCTCACTTAGTGCAGAGATACTAAACTCACTGAAAGTATCAGAGAAGGCTTCACCAAAAAAGTGTCTGATGCTTCTGTTAAGTCTTGCAGATGTTCTGAGTTTCTGCTCAGCACCAGGCACCATCCTTGGTGCTGGAGGCACAGGGAGAGAGTTATGCACATTCCTTGTTCCTGGGACTCGGAACACTGTACCCTCTCCCACTCCATCTGCAGCTCAGCTGTGACCTCCCTTCCCATCTGGTCTCTAGGCGCCCTCCCTGCCAGCCTCACTCTCCCAGGTGCTTCATCACACCCTGCACTGCCGTGTATTTGGATGTCATTTACCCCCAAGATCATAAACTCCATGGAAGTCAGAACCCTACGTTATCTTTTTATTGAATTCCCAAAGTTGGGAGAACATGGGTGTCCGGGCTGGCATACTGAACAGAGCCAATTGCAAAGAAGGGGACATCGTGGCCCAGACAAATCTCAGTGCCAGAGGCCCAGGAGCCTCACGCTTCCCAACCCTTGAGCCCAACTGGTGACTGATGAGGGGCTGCCTTGCACCATGCTTTGCACTCAGAAGGAACTAGGGTTTATTGAAAGGAAAAGTGACCACTTTTCATATCTATATATACACACACACACACGCATAGTCCTCTCTTCATCACTTCATGTCATTCAACTTCAAGTAGTGGTGACTCTGTTGACAAATAAAAAATCATAAAGTAGGAAGTGTATCTTACTTGTAACAAAGAGGAAAGACACCCACACATCCAAGAAACTAGAGCTCGCAACTGTAGGTTGGAACTGCCCCTCATCCCTTCTCCTCCTCCACCAGGCCCACCGCAGCCAACTCTCCCCAGACTACCCCTGACCTTGCAAGGTCAAGACTTTTTCGCATCTTCTCCCTTCCTGCTCTGGCTCTGGCAGGCATGTAGAGCATGCCTGAGTCATGCAATAGGAGTCTGAGCAATTTACCAGAGGCTGGAAGTCTCTAGCTTAATGATGAAATGACTGAAATTTCCTGCTACCCTTATGCCAGTCTTTCCCACTGAAATGCAATCTGGGGAAATGCCTGGCTCTATCCTTAGGACTGAAGTTTATTTCATCCAGGGAATTCAGTCTCTAGAATGTCTTTTTTACTCCTCTCTACTCATCCCCTAGAAGAAAAGCTATGACCAACCTAGACAGCATATTAAAAAGCAGAGATACTACTTAGCCTACAAAGGTTGGTCTAGTCAAAGCTATGGTTTTTCCAGTAGTCATGTATGGATGTGAGAGTCGGACCATAAAGAAGGCTGAGCACCAAAGATTTAATGCTTTTGAACTGTGGTGTTGGAGAAGACTCTTGAGAGTCCCTTGGACTGCAAGGAGATCAAACCAGTCAGTTGTCAAGGAAATCAGTCCTGAATAATCATTGGAAGGACCGATGCTGAAACTGAAGCTCCAATATTTTGGCCACCTGATGCAAAGAAATGACTCATTGGAAAAGACCCTGATGCTGGGAAAGATTGAAGACAGGAGATGAAGGGGATGACAGAGGATGAGATGGTTGGATGGCATTACCAACTCGATGGACATGAGTTTGAGCAAGCTCCAGGAATTGGTGATGGACAGGGAAGCCTGGCGTGCTGCAGTCCATGGGGTTGCAAAGAGTCAGACATGACTGAGCGACTGAACTGAGCTGACTCATCTTCTGGTGTCTTCGCCTCTGCCTCAATACCCACAGACCCTCTCAGTCCTTAAGCACCCTCCATCAAGGGGCCCCCATCACTGCCAGTTGAGGGCCTCTCTCCCTCCTCCTGCTCCCTGTTCTTTATTCTAGCCCTCGAGGGCAAAAATGATGTTCCACCATTAATAGCAACCAATGCATAGAACCCACCATTGCTACCCCCTCCCCACCAGTCCCCTCAGTTCCCAAGACCCAAGACCCCAAGACCCAAGACTGAGAGCCATCCCAGCCTCTCTTTCATCCTAATCCCATATCCAGTGACACATCCAGGTTTCCTTCTCCCAAGTCTACTGCTTTCTTTCCTCAGACCCTTGCCATCTGTCTAATATGTAAATCTGAGCCTATTTGAATTTTTCAATAGTTCTATGGGGCTCCCATGCTGGCTCAGATGGTGAAGAATCCTCCTGCAGTGCAGGAGACCAGGGTTCTGGTTGGGAAGATCCCCTGGAGAAGGAAATGACTACCCTCTCCAGTATTCTTGCCTGGGAAATCCCATGGACAGAGGAGCCTGGCGGGCTACAGTCCAGGGGGGTGCAGAGAGTCAGACAAGACTAAGAGACTAAGCACATTACCCCCAAAGGGAAAACAATCCAAGTCCCTCCAAATGGTGCCTGAGTTCTTCATACTTGGGCAACTTCTATCTCCTCAGGCTCCCTCTGCCTCCTACGAATGTTTAATGAGCCTCTACTGTGTTCAGAGCATCTTCTGGGTCCAGAGGAATCAACAGTGAACTGGGAACCTAAAGAGATCAACTATCTGGTACATGAAGAGCTTGGTGCAGGTCTCGCCTGTACTGTAGGGACGCTATAACTACATTATGTTATCACCTCCCCTGAACATGCCTCCATGCACCCTCAGTTAGAACACACTTTGCCCCCCACTCCTACATGGCCCTAAGGACTGTCCTGTGAAACACCTGCCCCAATGGGACCCCTTCACCAGCTCCGTGTAATGAAGGGCCTCCCTTACCGGGTATCTGCTGTGCCCCGGGCTCACAATTGGCCTCCCCTGTTGGATTCTGAGACCCTTCACATTAGTATCTGAGTGCTCACCCTGTGAGCCTGGGGGATATCACAGAGGCTGACACCTAACAGATGTTCAGACTTCCTGAAAGAGTTCCTCAGGGACAGATGCCTCACACCGTGCACCGCTGTGTCCACAAGGATTTAGTGCAGAGCACACGGCATTCAGAAAATGCTTGCTGTGTGAAGAAGGAAGGAAGGAATGAGCTCGTCATCACTGCCGGGGAGGGAGGAGGCCCACGGGGCTGTCCTAGTCCCTGCAGAGCACGTTCTGACCTTGACTCAGCCTGATTCACTGGAAACTGTGACCAAAGTCACTTATCTCCAGTGCATTTGCCTTGGTCTCCCCGGGATGCCGGGCAAACGAGGAGACTTTACACCCTGGGAATTCTGGATCCCTTCTAGATAGATAGGGGGATGTCAGGTCCTGCTGCAGTGATTCTTAGACATTCTGGGTCACCTAGGTATTTGTCAAAGATCTGGCTCATCCTTCCTCATTCAGAGGATAAAACTGGTTCTGGAAGTCAGGACCGGTGCTTCAGCCCCACATCCTTTCCATCTCTTTCCACCTGATTCACTGGCCACAGCTGAACTGAAGGAGGACCTGGGGAGCTGTAACATGAGAACACAGTCTGGCAGTGCTTGCCAGAGTGGCCACTCCACTACCAGCTGCCCTGCTGAGGGACAGAAACCCCACAGACATTGAGAGGTGATGGGAAAGTCACTCCTAGTTCCTGCGACTGGCCTCCCCACTGGACTGTGGCCTGAGGGGACCAGGAGCTGGGACTCTGATGCGGTGGGTTCAGTTACTGCCTTCCCATGGAAGTTGTTCTGTAGGGTTCCTCTAGGTGAGGCCAGCTCTCTGAACATCTCTCAGTTCCTGGCCGATATCACAATATCCCGAGTGCTCAGAGCTTCTCTGTTGCAGAGAGCTCAGACCCCACACCAAACTCTTCATGTACCAGGTAGCTGATCTCTTTAGGTTCCCAGTTCACTGCCGAATCCCCAGGACCCGGAAGATGCTCTGAACATAATGCTAAAGCTCGGTTACTTCAGTCATGTCCGACTGTTTTGCAACAATATGAACTGAAGCCTGCCAGGTTCCTCTGTCCATGGGATTGAAGAGGCAAGAATACTGGAGTGGGTTGCATTTCCTACCCCAGGGGATCTTCCCAACCCAGGGATTGAACCTGAGTCTCTTATGTCTCTTGCATTGGCAGATGGCTAGTGCTACATAGTAGAGGCTCATTAAATGTTTGTGGGAAGAAGGGAGGAAAGAAGGAAGGAAGGAAGGAAGAGAAGGAGGCAGGGAGGAAGGAACAGAAGTAGGAAGAAAGGAAGGAAGGAGGGAAGGAGAGAAGGAATGAGAGGAGAGCCATGTGCCACTGTTGGCATCTGCCCCCACCGAGCTGGCTGAGAACAGTGAGAGCCTCTGTCAGCACCTGGATACCCTGTGTGAGAGGCTGAAGTGAGCTTCCCACAACAGAGGCCGTCTCCCACTAATCCCGAGGCTTTGGGACACAAGTTTTCATTTCCCGGAGCAGAAAGTCTCCTGAGTCAGAAAACTTGACAGTTAATGAGGTGCCCTTATGGCACATGATGAGGGCTTATAATCCATCACTCTTAGGTCATCCCAGCGCTGTCACTTCCTGGGGTTTTCAATGCATCTTTCCCACAAGTTGCCCCTACTCCCCACCCCAGCACCCTGGAAGGAACTCGTCTCAGAGGCACTGTGGGCCTCAACCACGGAGGTGCCGTGTTTCTCTCTGGGGTCCAGGAGACAGGGGTGATGGGAGTGTATTCTATTGGAAGTGGAAGACTTGAGGACCAGTGGTGCTCCATTATTAACCCTAAAGTGGAAAAAGAATCAGTTGAGCCGAGTGAGGACAGTGGAATAAAATTGAGTATAAAACAAGGACATCTGCTCTTGAGTCTCCATTCTGCCATATTAACTTTGGACTTGTCACATTCCTCTTCTGAATCTCAATTCTCTCATCTCTAAAATGAAGGCCACTTATATGCAACTCAGTTCAATGAGATCACACGTAGCAAAGTACTTGGTAAGCCATAAAGTACTATAGAAATATAAGCTAATAATAATAACATAAACATAAATAATGGTGATGATGATAAGGCCAACCTTTGAATAGCTCTGACCCTCACATAACCCCGCAACCTTAAATGGCATCAGTGAGCCCTGAGGAAGGGAAGGAAAGACACCAGGTGACAGCTGAGTGTCAATACTCTTCCATGGAATGGCTGGTGCCTGTCCAGATGACCATCCTAAGGGCAGACACTGCCCTGGCCTGGAGAGTGTGAGGAAGGAGGAATGAGCTTGATGGCTTTCTTTGTGACCTGGCTCTGACCCATGTGGGAGTCCTCTGATGACTGGGAAGTAAGCTCTCTAATTCCCCAGCTGGTTCTGCAAGCCCTTGGGAACCAGGTCGGGCTGGGGGTGGAGCCTGGGATCAGGCAGCCCCTTTGCCTTTGGAGCAGTGCGTCCTTGTGTAAGACAGCAAGAGCCTGGATGAGAAGACCTTGGCAAGCCCCTTCTGCCCAGGAGGACCCCACAGGCCAGACCTACAGGTTTCCCACAGGCTCTGTCCTCAGGGGCTCCCAGCCTTGGAACGCCACCCAACACCCAACACTGTCGACCCCACCCTTGCACAGGTTCCACTCTGGGCCACACCTGGCTTAGAGGAGCTTCACTCTGACCTCACACCAAGCATGTCACATACAAAAGACACTTGGAGCTGCTGCACGGAGGTTCATCCATCAGTCATCACTCTGTCCTTGAAAACAAGTGGAGTACATATAACGTGCCAGGTGTCAGGCTGGATACCAAAGATATAGATGAGGAGGCCCAGGCACTGTGCTTAGGCAGCCCCCATTCTGGGTCAGGTTGGGGTTGGGTGGACATGAACATACATATGAGACAGTATGATATGTGCACAGATCTTCCCAAGACATCTCAGCAGAAAGAAGTGGGGTGAGGAGTGGCAGGAGCGGTAACAGTCAAGGTTCTGTCTCGGGAGTCAAAGTGCTATTCTGCTGTGCCTGACGGGAGGTGAATGACCCTTGCCCATTCCTTCAACGTCCTAAGCTAGGAGCCAGAAAGAATCCCATGTTTGCAATTGACTAGCTAGTTGACCTTGGGAAAGTCACTTGGCTTCTTGGAGCCTCAGTTTTCTCATCTGTAAAATGGAAACCATGATGGCTCTTCATCTATTCAATCAAACCACAATTTTTTTTTTTTTTTTAGCAGCACTGTGTTCTAGGCTTTGGGAACACAGCAGGGAGCAAATTCATGGCCCTCATGAAGTTTAAGGTTCAGTGGGGAAGACAGACATTAAAGCAGAATATCACATTAGTGCTATAAAAGCACAGAGTTGGACAGGACTGAAGCGGCTTAGCACGCACATACAAGTTTGCAGACTCTCACCCAGCCATGGTGGTCATTCTCTCAGCAGTGTTATAGGAGTCAGTTAAACAGTGCATAAACAGTGCATGTGGAAGTTATCTTGACACTGTGAAGTTCTATGTAAATTGGTGCTGGCCTCTTCTGTATGTTTTCCCTTCCTCACTCAAAGCTGGAGGGATCAGAAGGTGAGAAAAGTAAAACGGAAAACAGATACCAGTTGAGATCTTATTATGTGGCAGAAAGGGATGCTCGGGAGGCCGTGTAGAGGGTAGCACGGCTCAGGGCACAGACGCAAAGTTCAGCCACAGTAGACAGGAGAGCAACCCCCAGCCCCTTCCTTAGCATTTCCAACTCCAGCTCGGCTCCTTGGCTTCTGGTTAGTAGGAAAGGAAAGAGCAGACCGCCGAGCTGCTGAGGGAAGGGACAGGTGCACCCAGGAGAGAAGAGAAGGGCGAGAAACGGCAGCCTGACAGGGAGCCCCAGCATCGCCCATCCGATGAACTTGAGCAGTTCTGAAAACCTTGCTCTGGTGGGAAGGTAAGGCTGCCAACCTCCGAACAGACTCCTGTCCAGCTATGGAATACAGTGAGTGGACAGATGTGAAAACTGAGGTCCAGAGAGAATACAGGGTGGCCGAGGCAGCAAACTGGTGAGTGCTGTGGCCTGCTGCTCAGCCTGCTGGTTCCCCTATACTGTGAGGGAGGGTTGGTGATGTCAACCTCGCCCTGGTGGTTTGCTCACTTCCCGCTCCTCTCCCTCAGCCGACGCCTTCTGGCTGTCTCCTGTCTGTTCGGTGTCTGCCGTCTGAAAATCATCTGAAACTTAACGCACAGTCAGTGTGGCCCCTTCCTTGGGGAAGGCATGTGCTTTGAAGCAGGTACTGATTCCAAGATAAAGGAAAGCCCCTGCAATCATGGGATTTCATGTCTCAGCCCTAGGAGGAGTCCCAGGCAGTGGTATGTGGTGGTAGCTAAAGATCTCTCCCCAGGTGTGGAAACCGAGGCCCAGAGCCAGAGCGGAAAGCAGCTGACCTTGGCTCACACAGTTAGTAAGTGGCGAGGCCAGGCCTAGAACCCAGATTTTCTGAACTTCAGCCTCTTCAAGAAAGCTATAGCTGGTGTAGACCTCAGGGAGCTTTCCCAGCTGGAAAGCTTCCTCAAAGGACAGCAATTCCATTCCCACACAAGGGGGGTGCGGTGGGGAGAACTGGAGATGAAGGGTGCAAACCTGCCTTCCCAACCTCCAGAGGACTGGGGAGGAATTTCAGTGCCTATCAAGGGCTCTCTGGGTGTTGTGCCCTGGGTCCCTTCCCTGACAGCCACAGTGCACACACAAGCCCAGCTTCCTCCACAGTTCCCATCGTGCTCTCTGAAGGGAAAGCCGTTCAGTCGCGTGACCTGCTCTTTGTGACCCCACAATGCATGGAATTCTCCAGACCAGAATACTGGAGTGGGTAGCTGTTTCCTTCTCCAGGGGATATTCCTAACCCAGGGATCCAACCCAGGTATTCTGCATTGCTGAACCACCAGGGAAGCCCTCTGAAGGTGTCAGCCTATTGTTGAGATGCTCCCTGGTTGGGGGGGACGGCAGGAAAACCCAGCCTTTGAAATCAGACTCCTGTCTGAATCTCAGCTCTGTCAGTCGTCTTGAGGAAGTTATTTCACACCTCTGGGCCTTGGTTTCCATGTTGATAATGAAGGGAGAAATACTCCCCAACTTTGGGAGCTGGTATGAGAATAAATGAGATAACAAATCTGAATGCTCACTGTGTGGTGCCTGACACATGGAAGGTGCTCAACCAGTGATTTTCCTTCCCCTGTGCTATCCGTTCCTTGTTACAGTCATCAGAGTGTTTCAGGGAGTTAATTTAGAGAAAGTCAGTGATGTGATCTAGACAAGCCATACTGAAGGTGGAATCTAAAGGGAAAGCTCAGGCTATCTCTGTTAATACCTACTCCTACGACTTCTTTGGGACTGAGATATACTTCAGAACTTGACCCAGCCAGCCCTTGGGAAAGCCCTTGGGAAAGGTTCTTGCCTTGGATTTGAGGGCTTTATTCCTGGGTCTTAGTTTCCTTGTCTGTGAAACGAGAAGAGAGGTCAATAATTCAGCGAACATTTATTAAGCTTCTAATGTCTTCCAAGCACCAAACACAGGCTGAGTGAGGAAAGAGAGACTAAAGGGATGGATGGACATGAAGATGTGTGAGATGTGACCTCTTCCATAAAGGGATGTAAAACCTGGTGGTAGAAGCCAAGAAACTCATGAGCAAGCTGTCACAGCAGGCGCTTAAAAGCATAGACCTGGGAACCAGTGCGCTGGGTTTGAATGCAGCTCAACCTTGGACAAGATACTTCAAACGAAATTGGCTCATTTGCAGTGATGTGGATGGACTGAGAGTCTGTCATACAGAGTGGAGTAAGTCAGAAAGAGAAAAACAAATACCATATATTAATGCATATGTATGGAATCTAAAAAGATTCCATATATGTATACATTATAGCTTCTATAGATTCTGTGATGAATTCTATAGATTCTATATGTAGACATATAGCTGATTCGCTTCATTGTTCAACAGAAGCTAACACATGTTGTGTTAAATATATAAAATAATTATATTCCAGTAAAAAAAATACTTTATTGCTCTGGGACTTGGATGTTATAAAATGGTTGCTATAAATTATGTTAAATATCTTATCAATATATTATATTATTTAAAATATTTATAGTAATGGAATATATAATTTATTTGTAATATAATATTTATATTATATAACTATATTATTATATACTATGTATTTGTGATATAAATATTAATTGTATATTGCATAATATATTAACAAAGACTATAAATTATAGTGTCTATATTAAATAAATTATATATAATTTATATAAATATGATAAATATTAAAATATATTACATATAATACACTAATTAAAAAAGCACTTTTTAAAAATTTTATATTGAAATACAGCTGATTAGCAATGTTGTGACAGTTTCAGGGGCACAGCAAAGTGACCCAGCTATACATACACAGGTATCCATTCTCCCCCAAACTCCTCACATCCAGGCTGCCAGGTAACATCAATCAGAGTTCCCAATAGGTCCTTGCTGGTTATCCATCTAACTATAGCAGTGAGTACATGTCAACTGAAAACTCCCTATCCTTTCTTCCCATTCTTCCCCTTGACAACAATAAGTTTGTTCTCTAAATCTGTAAGTCTGTTTCTATTTTATAAATAAGTTCGTTTGTATCATTTCTTCTTAGATTCCACATGTAAGGGATATCATACAATATTTCTCTTTCTCTGCCTGACATACTTCACTCAGTATAACAGTCTCTAGGCCCATTCTTGTTGCTGCAAATGGCATTATCTCATTCTTTTTAATGACTGAGTAATATTCCATTGTATACATGCAACACATCTTCTTTATCCATTCCTCTGTTGATGGACATTTAGGTTGTTTCCATGTCTTAGCTATTATAAATAAGGCTTCAATGAACATTGGGGTGCATGTATTCTTTTGGGCCATGTTAATTATTAATTATGAGGCATACTAATTATTAAAGCACTTTAAATAGTGTCTTACACAAAGTGTAAGCATCATATAAAAGTTTGCTATTATAACCAGCTTTAATAAATAGAAAGCAGACCATATTTGCATGCTTTGTAAAGGAAAGTACAATTAATTCCCATTGTTTGGGATTGGTAGCATGACATTAGGCCTTGAAGAAGAAGGTTTGTAGTAATGTTTGGGCAGTTCCTATTCTTTAGGTCCTGTCACCAGAATCCAGCAACATCGCCAAAATGTACCACCAGTTCTGGACTCATGCCTTTGATTTTGCCTTTCCCTACTGTCCAATGTTTTAGAAAGCAAGTTGGAATGTCAATCTGGCTGTCACTAGAGTGAAGTGTTAAAACCCTATTCAGGGGGCATACAGGTTGATTCAAGAGACTTGGGCAAGTATGTGACATAGCTGCAGAATAAGAAGAACAATAGAGAGAGGAGAAGCTGAGTTGAAGGGAAGTTTGGACAGAGAAACCTTGGAAAACAGATGCATCCACTTGCTATAACAAAGGACCGCAGAATGGGTGGTTTAACCTCAGACGTTTATTGTCTCACAATTCTGGGGGCTAGAAGTCCAAGATCATGTTTTTCACAGGGTTGGTTTCTTCTGTGACCTCTCTCCTTTTCTAGGAGACGGCCACCTTCTCCTTTGTCTTCACGGGGTCTTCCCTCTGTGTGCATTTGGGTTCTGATCTCTTCTTATAAGGACACCAGTCCTATATTAGGGCCCACTTCAATGGCTTTATTCTACCTTAATCACCTCTTTAAAGACTCCATCTCCAAATAGTCACATTCTGAGGTCCCGGAGGCTAGGACCTCGACACATGAATTTGTAGGGTCACAACTCAGCCTGGAACAACAAAGGACTGGTCTCCCTGGGTACCAAAAGTGACTCCTGTACCATCAGAGATACACATGGAAAGGGAGACAAGGGTGGAGATGAAGCAGAAATAAACTAAGACCCACGCCTACCCTGAGCAGGGTTCAGCAGACTTTAGAAAATGGACGGAGATTATGCTGAGGCTCAGGGACTGGCAAGAGGAGGCAATTTCTAGAGAATGAGCTTCAAAAGCTTTTGCCTCAAAAAAAAAAAAAAAAAAAAAAGCTTTTGCCTCTTGGGCACCAGGGAGCTATAATCCCCAGCAACCTCCTCTGTAAAGGACCTCAGCATTCTACTGAAGCATGAGGGAGTCTGGAGGTGTTCCTCCAGGCTTACTGTGAATGGGGAGAGGCGTCCTGAGACCACCACTGACCCCTCCCACCAGCCTCTGAAGACTGGATGAGACATTCTAGAAGCATCCTCTGAAGTGGGAAAGTTGCTTGAAGTAAGGAACTAATATCTCTGGGGAAATAGCTGTGGCTTATTGGCCTTTCCTCCCATCATGAATGTGAAGGGTTAGTTTTCCCCATCTCTCAAGCCAAAGGACAAAGACACCACTGAGAGATCAGTGACACCTGAGGGAAAGTGAAATGGATATATCCAATCCCATGGATGTTTGATATGCTGCAGAAATTCAGAGCCCAGAATAGAGACCAGTAAGGGAATGTTTTGAAGAGCTTACCATGCTCCCCTGGAGTTTGGGAAACATTCCTGGTTATAAAGGTTAGGTTACAACAGCATCAGCCCAATACATCTACTGGGATCCCAACACACAGAAGAAGAAACGATACCCAAAAGAAGAACAATAACAGAGAGAGAAGGAGAGAACATGTGGGAAAGTGGAAGTTCAGGCCATCCACTTCGCCCTACATACTGTAGGTTCCTGGGCCATGGGCTAGGTTTGAGCTTACAAGGCAAGGAAAAAACCTTTAAACTATGCCAGACAGAAGTCTTTAATCCCTGAAAGTAGTCAAAAAGCTATAAGATTTGCCAGAGATATTATTAAGGGACAAGAAGATTTTTCTTTTTTTTGGCTGAACTGTGGGATCCTAGTTCCCCAACCAGGGATGGAACCCACACCCTCTGCAGTGGAAGTTCAGAGTCTTAACCACCAGACCACGAAGGAAGTCCCAAAAGAGATTGAATATAGCAATTTTAAGGTATCTGATTTGATAAATTGATAAATAACTCATTTTCTGTCTATGAAATACTGAGTTCAAACTTGCAATAAGTTCCAAGAGCCTTTTTCTCACTATCAGAAGTTATTGCAGATATATACATGATTATTGCCCTTCCTACATGGCAACCTTCCCCACCCAGGGAGAAGTTAGTGGGTTATTTTTCTTAAAAGGTCATCCATACTATTTCTGGGCATGGGTGTGTGTGTGTATAAAGACTTTTCCTATAAATGAATATTCATAACCAAAAAGTGGCTATTCATGAATAAACAAAATGTGGTATATCCACACGATGAAATATTTTTCAGCCATAAAGAGAAATAAGTATTGGCATGTGCTACAACTTCAGTGAACCTTGAAAACATTACATGAGGTAAGAGAATTCAGACAGGAAAGACTACATACTGTATGATGCAATTTATACAAATTTCTAAATAGGCAAATCCATACAGAAAGTATATTAGTGGTTGCCAGGTGACAGGGGTGAGGAGTCAGAGGGCAGGAACAGGAATGAGAGGGATGAGTAATTGCCAATAACTTTCTTTCTAGAGTAATAAAAATATTCTGGAATCAGATAGTTGTGATAGTTGCAAAGCCTTATGAACATACTAAACATCATTGAATTGCACACTTTAAAAGAGCAAATTTTATGGTTTATGAACTTATATCTCAAATTTTAAGGAACTGCTAGGGTCTTAGTGAGGCTTTGGAAGGTTTAGCCCCAAAGTCTTCCTGCTGCTGACTCAGATAAAGAATTGTATTAACATTCCATTTTGGTTAGTATGCACTGATGCATCAAAGAATAACTATTGCCTTAGTCCAAGTAAATCATATTAGAAGAAGAGAACAATGCCAATGTGAATGTGCTAGATTATGTTCTAGCAGGTTAGGAAGAGAGTGCAGTGGGGACTAGTTGGGGAATGAGATGGAGTAACTTGGGGCAGGAGTCAGGAAGCCTTCTGGGAGGGGTGGGGCTGAGCTAGACCTTGTTGGATGGGTAAGTGGATCAAGGGGCAGGTGAGAGGGAGTCATGTAGGGCCAAGTGATGAGACACAACCACACTTCCTTCCATGCCTGCCTCTGAGACCTAAAGTGGGTGGGACACAGGAAAGAGCAAAGACAGCAGGAGGCAACCAGAGATGGAGATGGCGGTATACCTGGTGGGCTGTGTACAGGAGAGTGGGGTGCAAGGAGACCAGATTTATATAAACTGTAGAAGGGTGGCAAGATTCATATGCTAAACTGAACTGTGTAGAGAATTAGGAGCTTCTTTAATTTAATCAAATATAATGTTTCTATGAGGATAAGTGTTCTTATCCTCAACCCACTTAGGTTGAGGATAAAAGGGAAAACACACTTCAAATTACTGATTAGCTGTCTATATTTCTATCTCTTTTAAGAAAAATATCATTTTAGGAAATTATCCAGTCAAAGTAATTTTTTACTTCCCTATTAACATTTTTTACCCCTCCCCCCTTGTCCTGCCAATGTTGGCATCTGGTTTCATTAGCAGAGATGCTTATACAGCCTGGAAGCCACATATCCAGGGAAGCTGGAATTCTACTGTTGGATTTTGGAGTTTTGCTGCCCCCTACTGTTGGAGGACTGATGCTGAAGCTGAAACTGCAATCCTTTGGCCACCTGATGCAAACTGACTCATTTGAAGACTCTGATGCTGGCAAAGATTGAAGGCCGGAGAAGGGGATGATGACAGAGGATGAGATGGTTGGATGGCATCACCGACTCTATGGACATGAGCTTGAGTAAGCTCCAGGAGTTGGTGATGGACAGGGAAGCCTGGCATGCTGTGGTTCACAGGGTCGCAAAGAGTCAAACACAACTAAGCGACTGAACTGAACTGAGCTGAGCTGTTGGAGGACTGAATTGACAGGGTTCTTGGGCTGGGGCTCAGGGATGAAACCTGTGATCAGATTTATTCTGTTGCTATGGTCTGAACAGACCCAGTGTCCTCCCAGTTCACTCTAGCTCCTTCAGGAACTAAGGATTTCCTGAACCCCAGCTGAGGATTCCAGACATCCTGTCACCAGGAGCCCAGATGATTTCAACTGTAGAGGTGCAGACCTCCCTTCATCCTGGCTAGGGTCTGCCTCCCACTTTCCAAGTTCCCACACTCCAGGGAACTTTCCACCAGCACCGTAAGCTCCTCCCTTCTCTACCAGACAGATGAGAATCCCTGGATCCCTTTTATTTCCATGGAAAGTTTGGAAGGAGTCTTGGCTCCCTCCACAGCACTAAGTATGACATAAATTAAAAGATTGCTGTTTCCTGCTTTCTTCTCAACCTGATTACTTATCTCCCCTCCAGACTGCTGCCCCACTGGTGAGAGAATCAAGGCAGACACCTAACTATTTGGTTACCCATCTCCATTCCCTTTGCCTCAGGATCTCAGGACTCACTGCTGGACCAGAAGAGCTTTTAATGACCCTTCCCTGTGCAGAAGGGACTTCCCTCCATCACTTTCACCTCCCCTTCCCTTTACTCTTTGCCCTTCCTGAGACCCAGAGGGTGACAAATTCATCAACCCTCCAAGGTCCTCAGCAACACTAATATTAGAAGGAGGTCCCAGATTTTTACCCTTTGTTCTCAAATGAAGGGGCCAGATGCCAAGGGAAGCTGTGAGAAATGTGTTCTACAAAAGAACAGATGCATCAGCTTGGAGTAGAATGTGGGGAGCAGGTGAGAATGTTGTAAAGAAGGCTGAAGGCCACAGGAGGGACAGATAACAATGAAGAGAAGGAGAGACCTGTGGGTGCTCCTTAGAGTCTGGTCCAATTTCAAAGCATCCCCACGCTTAGCTCATCAACAGAAGATCGTGAGCTGAGTTCATGTGGGCTGGGCCCAAGAGGGGCTTTCTTGGTGGCTCAGACAGTAAAGACTCCACCTGCATTGCAGGAGACCTGGGTTCAATCCCTGGGTTGGGAAGATTCCCTGGAGAAGGGCATGGAAACCCATTCCAGTATTCTTGCCTGGAGAATCCCCATGGACAGAGGAGTCTGTCAGGCTACAGTCCATGGGGTCGCAAAGAGTTGGCCCAGAGTCAGAGCAGAGGCTGCCTTTAGTTCCCTCCCCAGGGCTGGTCCCAGCAGGTCTGATGCGGAACTGGAGAGGAAAAATACAGCATGAGTGCAGCCCTTACAGGTGAAACAGGATGCAGAGGAAAAGCAAGGCAGAGCTTCACTCTGAGAGGTTGCTGCTGAACAGTAAGACGCCGGGATTCTTGGCCTCTGGAGGAGACTAATTTAATCGGGGCAGAGACGAGGCTGGATCGCTCAGCGCTTTTGTGTAACAATATTTTATTAAAGTATAAAGGAGATAGAGAAAGCTTCTGAGAGAGGCGTCAGAAGGGGGCAGAAAGAGTACCCCCTGCTAGTCTTCAGCTGGATGTTATATAGTCACTGGCAGTCTGTTAATGAAAAGAAAGGAATGTCTTAAAACTCAGAATGGCACCAGATAATTCATCCCAGGCCATAAAATGATTGACTTGAATCTTGTAGAAGGGCAGATTACCATACAAATAGTTTCATTTACATAGATTAGGGGAACAATATCTGAGTATAACATACCAGTTTGTCAAGTAGGTTCTGAGCCATTTGGCGGAATCAACTTGAAGACAGCGTCTGGGGTACATTAACATAGCTTAGGACAAACATTTCCATAAGAAAAAATGTATTGGTTAACTCAAGGTTTGAGAATAGTTAGCTTCAGGTGAAACCAGGTGTCATGGCAACACAGGATTTTAAGAGAAACCTTTTTTTTAATTTGTATAGAGAAGGAAAAAAATATCGCTAGTTTGTTTCCTCCTGCCTCTTAAGAGAGATAAAAATGCCTGGCACTTGCAGCCTATTTCCTCCTTTTGGAGACCCCTGGCCTTCCTGCCTGTTACCCTCTCAACTCTGACCTTTCTTCAGGGGTCCCTTTTGGAATAAGACATTCTAACAGAAAGACCAGACTTGGATTCTACTTCCTGGGCAAGAGAGAGCTGGTTCAGGGGTGTGTCAGGGAGAAGTGAGTGGTGTGGACTGAAAAAGAGCAGTGGGGTGGAAGCGGAGTCGGGGAATCCGTTTGTTTTCAGCCTTTAGACCCCTGAGCTTCCCCTTCACCATCTATAAAATGTGTGATGCAGCACCCTTGGTTATTGTGAGGACTGTAGAAAAGTGATGACGTGAAAGAATCCACTTGCCAATGCAGGAGGTGCATATTCGATCTGTAAGTTGGGGAGATCTGATGGAATAGATGGCAACCTGCTCCAGTATTCTGGCCTGAAAAATTCCTTGGATAGAGGAGGCTGGCGGGCTACAGTCCATGGGGTCACCAAGAGTCAGAACACAACTGCGTGACGGAGCATGCAAAGAGCACACACAGTGACATGAAAACATGGATTGTCAAGGTTAAGGCAGTGTGGGTGCGTGCTCAGCTGCATCTGACTCAGCGACCCCATGGACTATAGTCCACCAGGCTCGTCTTTCCATGGTATTTTCCTGGCAAGAATATTGGAATGGGTTGCCATCTCCTCCTCCAGGGGATCTTCCTGACACAGGGATCAAACTCACATCTCCTACATCTTCTGCATTGCAGGCTAATTGATTCTTTACCACTGAGCCAGCAGGAAAGCCCACATTAAGGCAGCATTGTTTTCAAATCATCCTTTAGTATATATCCAGCAAGTAAATTAGTCCAGGCAGTAATTCCTAAACTATTTTAGCATCTACCCCCATGTTCATTAGATCACTGGAGAGAAACAGAGATAGAGACACAGAAGAAAACAGATAAGGATTTGCAAAGCAATCATCTTGAAAGCTGCCCCAGCTCAAAGCCTGCAGCTGGCCCATGAGTTTAAAGAGGGATTTTTCTTAAGGACCAATGAAACTGGATCATGGGCTGAATTCAAACAAGAGGAAAGTTGTTTATTTATATGTTTCCAAAAAAGAATAGTATCATGGTGTTCTGAGAAACCAGATTCTCAACCCAGTGGCTAGGAATCCTCCTGCTGCTTCATGAAATCCCAGCCCAGGAAAGAATATACCTGCTGAGGCTCAGGTCTCCAGCTTCAGAAGTTACTCAAGTACTCCCTGGGAAGGATGGGATGAACAGTCAGGGAGCAGAATGTCAAGAATTACTCTCCTGGTCCCAGTGTGGGATGAGCTGCTTCCTGCTCCTTCCAGAGCCAGGATCCCCTGGAGCCTAGTCAGGTGAGAGTCCATAAAACACACCTCGGGTACCTGCTCCTCATCCACCCAGAACCTCAGGCATGCCAGGTCCACATCTCAGTCTGGCCAGGTGAGTGGGTCTTTTGGATCCTAGTGGGAACACGTCTGAGATGGTGGGGGGTGTTGGAGATCACAGGGAAAGGAAAGGGAGGATGAAGGAGAAGAGATTTTGCCTTGGATCTGGTAGGATCCCCCTGGGAATCACACCCCCTAAAACAGGATGGTGTGTAATTAACAAGCTTAAATTCTTGCCAGGTCTGGCCTCTGACAACTGAGATAACTGCCTGGGGAAGACACATCCTAGGCCATTGACCTCTCACAGAGGCATTCATGAAAGCTTAAAGAGAGGGCTGGTGCACCCGGAGGAAATGGTGACACCCAGTGTTACCACGAAATGCCATCTGGGGTCCTCTTCTTTAGTGAATATAACTACCTGCTTGCCTTCCTTCCTGCCTTACCCTCTTTTCTCGCTCATTTATTCATTCATGTATTATTTGTGTATTCAGCAATTATTTATTGAGCTCCTACAAATTACCTGTTGCTGTTCTAGACACTGGAATCTAAAGTGTGCAGAACTAGAGGAAGGATGCTTGAAATCTCTGTCCTCATGGAGCTTCCACTTAGTGTTCCATCTACATTTATTGAACACTTATGTGATCAGAACTGTGCTGTATCTTAGAGATATATTCATTTTCAATGAACAAGATGGAGACTTTGGCTTGAACGTGTGTGTGTGTGTGTGTGTGTGTGTGTGTGTGTGTATACTTGTGATTACCTCCAGATATCAGCACCCTGGGGATCAATCCCAAAGGGAGAAACAATGACTTACAATTTCACAGATCCATAAAAAATCTGGGCTTTAGGTTGACTGAACTCCCACCTGGATGTCCTGCCAGCAAACCCAACAGCCTTGCGAGCCTTTGTTTAAAGTGCCCACAACCAAGTGCCTCCCAAAGTGTCCCCCTAAAAGGCCCTCCGAAGATGCCCTGCTCCAGTGTCTTCCAGCTGTAGCCCTGGTCCCAGGGCTGATTCGGTTTCTGCTGACTGTGACCTCGCTGCTCCAGCTGTTGCCAGTGCCCTGGAGCTGCTTCCCACCTGGGCTCCAAGCACCACCTGCGTAACCAGCAGCTCGTGGACCAGCTCCAGCCCTTTGCTTCTCATCCCTCAGTCTTGTCTACCCCTTGATGAGTCTCACTTGGGGGACAAGACCTCACCTAGCTACTCTGGCTGGGTTTGAACTTGGTCTCAAAGTTCGGACATGATTGCTCTGAAAGAGCTACTTTGCTCCAATAAATATTTTAAAATCCCTCTGGTACTGTGTTTTTCAATTCATGTTTTCACTCTGCTTACCAAGTCCTACTCCTTCTCTCTGAGTAGATGATTGGGTTCTTTACTTTGTCTGAAGAGGGGAAAAATCAACCTATCAAATGAGAATAAATAAATTTTTGAAAATAAAACAAAACAGAAGCAGATTCAGATACAGAGAACAAGTTAATTACCACTGGGTGGGAGGAAAAGCAGGAAAGGTGAAGGGGATTAAGAGGTAAAACTACTTGGTTTAAAAAAAAAGTTATAAAGATGTAATGTACAGCACAAAGAATATAGCCAGTAGTTTATAATAACTTTAAATAGAGTATAATCTATAAGAATATTAAATCACTATGTGAACCTAATAGTGTAAGTCAAATACACTTCAATTTTAAAAAGTTTAAAATTCTTAAGGAACTCAGTAAAAAACTTTTAAAATATCTGTCAAGGCTATGGTTTTTCCAGTGGTCATGTATGGATGTGAGAGTTGGACTGTAAAGAAAGTTGAGTGCTGAAGAATTGATGCTTTTGAACTGTAGTGTTGGAGAAGACTCTTGAGAGTCCCTTGGACTGCAAGGAGATCCAACCAGTCCATCCTAAAGGAGATCAGTCCTGGGTGTTCATTGGAAGGACTGATGCTGAATCTGAAACTCCAGTACTTTGGCCACCTCATGCAAAGAGTTGACTCATTGGAAAAGACCCTGATGCTGGGAGGGATTGAGGGCAGGAGGAGAAGGGGATGACAGAGGATGAGATGGTTGGATGGCATCACCAACTCGATGGGCATGAGTTTGACTAAACTCCGGGAGTTGGTGATGGACAGGGAGGCCTGGCATGCTGCAATTCATGGGTCGCAAAGAGTTGGACATGACTGAGCGACTGAACTGAACTGAAGGATTCAGTTCAATAAACCTCAAATGTTGATACATTCCTGAAACAAATAAATCAAGGAAATACATCACGGAGAACCTTACTACAATGATATGTTCAAATTGTTCCTTTAAATGATTCTTATAGTGATTATGACAGAAAGTTTCCTTTTAGGTAAAAAGACATGCATTTGGACATTATTTCTAAAATGCTTTACAATAAGATTTGATATTAATCTATATGTTTGTGCTCAGTCTTTGCTGCTGAAGTTCTTGGTTCCTATACTGCTAAAGCCTAGCCTGAAGGATTTTGACCATAACCTTGCTAGCCTGTGACATGAGTGCAACTGTATGGTAGTTGAGACATTCTTTGGCATTGCCCTTCTTTGTGATTGGAATGAAAACTGACCTTTTCCAGTCCTGTGGCCACCGCTGAGTTTTCCAAATTTGCTGACATATTGAGTGCAGGACTTTAACTGAATCATCTTTTAGGACTTGAAATAGTTCAGCTGGAATTCTGTCACCTCCACTAGATTTATTGGTAGTAAAATTTCCTCAGGCCCACTTGACTTCACACTCCAGGATGTCTGGCTGTAAGTGGGTGACCACACCATTGTGGTTATCCAGGTCATTCAGACCTTTTTTGCATAGTTCTTCTGCCACTTTTTCTTAATCTCTTCTGCTTCTGTTAGGTCCTTACCTGTGTGGATCTCAAACTGTGGAAAAATCTTAAAGAGATGGGAGTACCATTTCACCTTACCTGTCTCTTGAGAAACCTGTATGCAGGTTAAGAAGTAACAGCTAGAACAGGACATGAAACAACAGACAAATAACAACAAACAACAGACAAAATTGAGAAAGGAATTTATCAAGGCTGTATATTGTCACCCTACTTATTTAACTTCTATGCAGAATACATCATGCAAAATGCCAGACTGGATAAATCACAAGCTGGTATCAAGATTGCAGGGAGAAATATCAACAACCTCAGATATGCAGATGATACCACCCTAATGGCAGAAAGTGAAAGAGGAACTAAAGAGACTCTTGATGAAGGTAAAAGAGGAGAGTGAAAAATCTGGATTAAAAAGCAACATGAAAAAAATTAAGATCATGGCATCTGGTTCCATTACTCCATGGTAAATAGAAGGGGGAAAAGTAGAAGTAGTGACAGATTTTACTTTCTTGGGCTCCAAAATCACTGAAGAATATGACTGCAGCCATGAAATTAAAAGATACCTGTTCCTTGGAAGGAAAGCTATGATAAGCATAGACAGGGTATTAAAAATCAGAGCCATCACTTTGCCAACAAAGATATGAATAGTCAAAGCTATGGTTTTTCCATTAGTCATACACAGATGTGAGAGCTGGGCCATAAAGAAGGCAGAGGCCCAATGAATTTATGCTTTCAAATTGTGGTGCTGGAGAAGACTCTTGAGAGTCCCTTGGACTGCAAGGAGACAAATCAGTAAATCCTAAAGGAAATCAACGCTTAATATTCATTGGAAAGACTGATGCTGATGCTGAAGCTCTTATACTTTGGCTATCTGATGTGAAGAGCCTACTCATTGGAAAAGACCCTGATGCTGGGAAAGACTGAAGACAAAAGGAGGAGTGGCTGATGGTTAGATAGGAACACTGACACAGTGGACATGAATTTGAGCAAACTCTGGAAGGTAGTAGAGGATGGAGGAGTCTGGCATGTTGCAGTCCATGGGGTTGCAAAGAGCTCAACAAGACTTAGCAACTGAACAACAACTACAAATTATTTAACATAGCCTATTTATTATTTATTAGATGTAACAGATTAGTTACATTATTAGTTAGATTTATCAGATTATTAACCTAACTTTAACTCTGCAAAGTTAAATTTAATTCATAAATGATTTCTAAGCTACAAAACCTTGTGTGCACCAGGGCCCAGGAGAAAGGAGCAGTGACCCCCACAACAGACTGACCAGATTTGCCCCGTGAGGGTCTAGGAGTCTCCAGCAGAAGCCTGGGTCAGTGATGGCCCACTTCAGGGTTGCGGGCATTGAATGTAGCAGTGTGGGCATAGGACCTTTTAAAGGAGGAGGTCACCATTATCTTCAGTACCTCCACCATAGTTTGGCCTCAGGTCAAACAACAGGGAGGGAACACAGCCATGCTCATCACCAAAAAGTGGATTAAAGATTTACTGAGCATGGCCTCACCCATCAGAACAAGACCCAGTTTCCCCCTCGGTCAGTCTCTCCCATCAGGAAGCTTCCATAAGCCTCTTACCCTTCTTCATCACAGGGCAGACAGACTGAAAACCACAGTCACAGAAAACTAACCAATCTGATCACATGGACTACAGTCTTGTATAATTCAATGAAACTATGAGCCATGCCACGTAGGGCCACCCAAGACGGACGGGTCATGGTGGAGAGTTCTGACAAAACACGGTCCACTGGGGAAAGGAATGGCAACCCACTTCAGTATTCTTGCCTTGAGAACCCCATGAACAGTAGGAAAAGACAAAAAGATAGGACACTGAAAGATGAACTCCCCGGGTCGGTAGGTGCTCAATATGTTACTGGAGACCAGTGGAGAAATAACTCCAGAAAGAATGAAGGGATGGAGACAAAGCCAAAACAACACCCAGTTGTGGATGTGACTGGTGATGGAAGTAAAGTCCGATGCTGTAAAGAGCAATATTGCATAGGAACCTGGAATGTTAGGTCCGTGAATCAAGGCAAATTGGAAGTGGTCAAACAGGAGATGACAAGAGTGAAAACCAACATTTTAGGAGTCAGTGAACTAAAATGGACTGGAATGGGTGAATTTAACTCAGATGACCATTATATCTACTACTGTAGGCAAGAAACCCTTAGAAGAAATGGATTAGCCATCATAGTCAACAAGAGTTCAACATGCAATACTTGGATGCAATCTCAAAAATGACAGAATGATCTGTTTGTTTCCAAGGCAAACCATTCAGTATCACAGTAATCCATTCCCTGACCAGTAATGCAGAAGAAGCTGAAGCTGAAGTTGAATGATTCTATGAAGACCTACAAGAACTTCTAGATTTAACAACCAAAAAAAAGATGTCCTTTTCATCATAGGGGACTGGAATGCAAAAGTAGGAAGTCAAGAGATACCTGGAGTAACAGGCAAATTTGGTCTTGGACTACAGAATGAAGCAGGGCAAAGGCTAATAGAGTTTTGCCAAGAGAACACACTGGTTATAGCAAACACCCTCTTCCAACAACACAAGAGAAGACTCTACACATGGACATCAGCAGATGGTCAATACTGAAATCAGATTGATTACATTCTTTGCAGCCAAATATGGAGAAGCTGTATAGAGTCAGCAAAAACAAGACCGGGAGCTGACTGTGGCTCAGATCATGAACTCCTTATTGCCAAATTCAGACTTAAATTGAAGAAAGTAGGGGAAACCTCTAGACCATTCAGGTATGACATAGATCAAATCCTTTACAATTACACAATGGAAGTAACAAATAGATTCAAGGAATTAGATCCAATAGACAGAGGGCCTGATGAACTGTGGACAGAGATTCTTGACATTGTATAGGAGGCAGTAATCAAGACTATTCCCAAGAAAAAGAAATGCAAAAAGGCAAAATGGCTATCTGAGGAGGCCTTACAAATAGCTGTGAAACAAAGAGAAGCAAAAGACAAAGGAGAATGGGAAAGATATACCCATTTGAATGCAGAGTTCCAAAGAATAGCAAGGAGAGATAAGAAAGCCTTCCTCAGTGGTCAATGGAAAGAAATAGAGGAAAATAACAGAATGGGAAAGACTAGAGATCTCTTCAAGAAAATTAGAGATACCAAGGGAACATTTCATGCAAAGATGGGCTCAATAAAGGACAGAAATGGTATGGACCTAACAGAAGCAGAAGATATTAAGAAGAAAATACATAGAAGACCTACACAAAAAAAGATCTTCATGACCCAGATAATCATGATGGTTTGACCACTCATCTAGAGCCAGACAGCCTGGAATGTGAAGTCAGGTGGGCTTTAGGAAGCATCACTGTGAACAAAGCTAGTGTAAGTGATGGAATTCCAGCTGAGCTATTTCAAAACCTAAAAGATGATGCTGTGAAAGTGCTGCACTCAATATGCCAGCAAATTTGGAAAACTCAGCTGTGGCCACAGGACTGGAAAAGGTCAGTTTTCATTCCAATCCCAAAGAAAGGCAATGCCAAAGAATGCTCACACTATTGCACAATTGCACTCATCTCACATGCTAGCAAAGTAATGTTCAAAGTCCTCCAAGCAAGGCTTCAAAGAGTTTGTGAACCATGGACTTCCAGATGTTAAAGCTGGTTTTTGAAAAGGCAGAGGAACCAGAGATCAAATTGCCAACATCCACTGGATCATTGAAACAGTGAAATAATTCCAGAAAAACATCTACTACTGCTTTATTGACTATACCAAAGCCTTTGACTATGTGGATCACAATAAACTGTGGAAAATTCTTAAAGAGATGGGAATACCAGATCACCTGACCTGCCTCCTGAGAAATCCGTATGCAGGTCAAGAAGCAACAGTTAGAACTGGACATGGAACAGCAGACTGGTTCCAAATTGAGAAAGGAGTACATCAAGGCTATATATTGTCACTCTGCATATTTAATTTATATACAGAGTACATCATGAGAAATGCTGGACTGGATGAAGCACAAGCTGGAATCAAGGTTGCCAGGAGAAATATCAATAACCTCTGATAGGCAGATGACACTACCCTTATGGCAGAAAGTGAAGAACTAAAAACTTATTGATGAAAGTGAAAGAGGAGAGTGAAAAAATTGGCTTAAAACTCAACATTCAGAAAACTAAGATCATGGCATCCGGTCCCATCACTTCATGGCAAATAGATGGGGAAACAGTGGAAACAGTGGCTGACTTTTTTTGGGGGGGAGGGGCTCCAAAATCACTGCAGATTGTGATTGCAGCCATGAAATTAAAAGAGGCTTGCTCCTTGGAAGAAGTGTTATGACCAACCTAGACAGCATATTAAAAAGCAGAGACATTACTTTGCCAATAAAGGTCTAGCTAGTCAAAGCTATGGTTTCTCCAGTAGTCATATACGGGTGTGAGAGTTGGGCTATAAAGAAAGCTGAGCACCGAGGAATTGATGCTTATGAACTGTGAAGTTGGAGAAGACTCTTGAGAGTCCCTTGGACAGCAAGGAGATCCAACCAGTCCATCCTAAAGGAAATCAGTCCTGAATATTCATTGGAAGGACTTATGCTGAAGCTAAAACTCCAACACTTTGGCCACCTGATGTAAAGAACTGACTCATTTGAAAAAAGACCCTGATGCTGGGAAAGATTGAAGGTGGGAGGAGAAAGGGACAACAGAGGATGAGATGGTTAGATGGAATCACCAACTCAATGGACATGAGTTTGAGTAAACTCTGGGAGTTGGTGATGGACAGGAAAGCCTGGCATGCTGCAGTCCATGGGGTCACAGAGTCAGAAATGACTGAGTGACTGAACTGACTGAAGTTGCAAATTCTTTTTGTTGAGGAGAAAATATAAACTGAAGATTCCATTGCCCTTTAGGATACCAGCCAGTTTTGTGTTTAAATTGGTAATTTTTTCTTTCTTTCTTTTTTTTTTTCTTTTTTTTTTGCTGCACTGCATGAATTGTGGGCTCTTACTTCCTTGACCACAGCAATGAAAGCACCAAATCCTAACCAGTAGACCACCAGGGAACTCTCTTAAATTTGCAATCTTTTTCAGCATTCTTTCTTTTTCTGCCTATATATACTTTGATATCTCCTATTCATCTTGATGGGCTTTCCAGGTGACTCTAGTGGTAAAGAACCTGCCTGCCAATGCAGGAGACATAAGAGATGCTGGTTCGATCCCTGGGTGGGGAAGATCCCCTGGAGGAGGACATAGGAATCCACTCCAGTACTTGTGCCTGGAGAATCCCATGGATGGAGGAGTCTGGTGGGCTATGGTCCATAGGGTCACAAAGAGTTGGACACAACTGAAGCAACTTAGCACACATGCATTCACCTTGAACTACCTCTATTGTCCTACTGGTTTCCTTATTGGTAAATGAAACAAGTTGATATATGATCAATATACATTTGTGTGTAAGTCATGTTTTTAACTTTGAAAATTATAATTTAACAAATTCTCATATCCATTCTTTTGAAAGTGGAGACAAGGGTCAGAACCAGACAGTGCCAATGTAGAAAAGAGGAACAAAAGTGCTGCCATGACTTAAGAAAATCTGGATTAGAAAATGAACAAAACAGATATGAGAGATAAACAAAGGATGAGTAAGGTCTTTCCTAGACTATGACTACAATAAAGTCTAATCTTAGCTAGGAAAGAGTTTTCTGGAATATATTGAGCTCAAGTTCCCAGGAAGATTCATTGGATAAATCCAGGCGATAGTTGGAGAGGCCAATGTTCAGGTTAGTGACTTTCCAAACATGGTGAACTTCAAGTAGACTTTCTGAAACCAGCCCCCGGCCATGCCTTTAATTATGCTTATTTATTTGTTCCTGTATGAATGGATGTAGTCATACATTCATTCAACCAGCCGACATTGGTTGAGCAAAACAGCATTTATTTAGCCCCTGACGGAACATGGACATAAGACAGTCTTTTTCTGAACATCTTCTCCAGGGGATCTTTCTGATCCAGGGATTGAACCCACATCTCTTATGTCTCCTGCCAGGTGATTCTTCATTGACCTGTGAGCTATCTCCAGCATTTTCAGAGATGCAAATGGACACAAGAAAACATGTTAAAGAATTATTTATTTCCCCAACTCTGGTTTCCCCAATGATAGATCCCCATCAGTTCTTCTACCTCTTATTCAACCACCCCTCTGTGTGCTTCCTCATGTTCACATACACTTTTCTGTAAATGCAACTCATGCACGTGCATACACACACACACACACCCTTGCCTCCCTCATTACCCACTTACCCTGTGGTTACAAGCATCTTTGTTAAAGAGAATGAGGATGATATCACCATGGAGACAGTTGAAGGAACCAATGCATCCCACCTCCTTGGGAAATAGTGACTCAGGAGGTTTAGGACCCTTAGGTCAAGTCTTTGGTACCCATGTCTTTTCTACAGTCATCTTCAGAAAAACCACTAAATGATGCAGCTTTTGAGTCCTGGCACATATTAATCATCTTCAAATCCTTGTGCTTGGACAGTCATGCTCTGAGAATGTCCTGGGCTATCAAAGAATGTCTTGTGAATTCAGCGCTTTGTTCTCACAGGTGATTTACTTTATCTTTAAACTAAAAGCTCTTAGAGATCAGGGACCAGGTCTGAAGTTACCCTTAGATAAATAGAGAAATAGAGTCTCTCATCTAGAAACAGACAATAAAGGTCAATGCTCCCTCCCCATTCTCCCCTCTCCCACCGATCAGACATTAGGCAATGGGAGGGCCCCGGGTGGCTCAGAGGTAAAGAGTCTGACTGCCAATGCAGGAGTCGTGGGTTTGATCCCTGAGTTGGGAAGATCCCCTGGAGAAGGAAATGGCAACCCATTTCAGTATTCTTGCTTGGGAAATCCCATGGACAGAGGACCCTGGTGAAGTATAATCCACGGGGTAGAAAAGAGTCTGACACCACTGAGCGACTAAACAACAATGTGAGGGCAGGGCTGTTTGCCTATCTTAACCAGAAGCTGTTAGTATATCTTTTTAAACACAATTTGAATTTTATTTTTAACATCTTTATTGAGAGATAACATACATACTATACAGTGTACCATTCAAAATGTACAATTCAAAAGTTTCTAACATATCTGTCAGTTCAGTTCAGTTCAGTCTCTCAGTCGTGTCCAACTCTTTGCGACCCCATGAATCGCAGCACACCAGGCCTCCCTGTCCATCACCAACTCCCAGAGTTTACCCAAACGCATGTCCATCGAGTTGGTGATGCCATCCAGCCATCTCATCCTCTGTCATCCCCTTCTCCTCCTGCCCCCAATGCCTCCCAGCATCAGGGTCTTTTCCAATGAGTCAACTCTTCGCATGAGGCGGCCAAAGTATTAGAGTTTCACCTTCAGCATCAGTACTTCCAATGAACACCCAGGACTGATCTCCTTTAGGATGGACTGGTTGGATCTCCTTGCCATCCAAGGGGCTCTCAAGAGTCTTCTCCAACACCACAGTTCAAAAGCATCAGTAGAGTTGTGGAAAACCATCCCCAAGAAAAACAAATGTAACGAGGCAAAATGATTTTCTGTGGAGGGCTTACAAATAGCTGAGAAAAGAAGAAAAGCAAAAAGCAAAGGAGAAAAGAAAAGATACACCCATCTGAATGCAGAGTTTCAAAGAATAGCAAGGAGAGATAAGAAAGCCTTCCTCAGTGAACAATGCAAAGAAATAGAGGAAAACAATAGATTGGGAAAGACTAGAGATCTCTTCAAGAAAATTAGAGATACCAAAGGACAATATCATGCAAAGATGGGCACAATAAAGGACAGAAATTCTATGGACCTAACAGAAACATAAGATGTTAAGAAGAGGTGGAAAGAATACACAGAACTGTACAAAAAAAAAAAAAAAAAGGTTTTAATGACCCAGATAACCAAGATGGTGTGGTCACTCACCTAGAGCCCGACAACCTGGAGTGTGAAGTGAAGTGGGCCATAGGAAGCTTTACTACAAACAAAGCTAGTGGAGGTGATGGAATTCCAGTTGAGCTATTTCAAATCCTGAAAGACGATGCTGTGAAAGTGCTGCAATCAATATGCCAGAAAATTTGGAAAACAGAAGTGGCCACAGGACTGGAAAAGTTGTTTTCATTCCAATCTCAAAGAAGGGCAATGCCGGAGAATGTTCAAACTACTGCACAATTGCACTCATTTCACATGCTAGCAAGGTAATGCTCAAAATTCTTCAAGCTAGACTTCAACAGTACGTGAATTGAGAACTTCCAGATGTTAAAGCTGGGTTTAGAAAAGGCAGAGGAACCAGAGATCAAATTGCCAACACTCAATGGATAATGGAGAAAGCAACAGTATTCTGGAAAAATATCTGCTTCTGCTTCATTGACTACCCTGAAGCCTTTTGCCTGTGTGGATCACAGCAAACTGTGGAAAATTCTTAAAGAGATGGGAATATCACCTTATCTGTCTCCTTGGAAATATTTATGTGAATCAAGAAACAACACTTAGAACTGGACATGGAATGACTGACTGGTTCCAAATTGGGAAAGGAGTACATCAAGGCTATATAATGTCACCCTGCTTACATGACTTATATGCAGAGTACATCATGCAAAATGTTGGGCTGGATGAAGTACAAACTGGAATCAAGATTACCAGGAGAAATCAATAACCCCAAATATGCAGATGACACCACCCTAATGGCAGAAAGTGAAGAGAAACTAAAGAGCCTCTTGATGAAAGTGAAAGAGGAGAGTGAAAAACCTGGCTTACAACTCAACATTCAAAAAGCTAGATGAGGGCATCTGGTCCCATCACCTCATGGCAAGTAGATGGGGAAAAAATGGAAACAGTGACAGACTTTATTTTCTTAGGCCCCAAAATCACTGCAGATGGGGACTGCAGCCATGAAATTAAAAGACGCTTGCTCCTTGGAAGAAAAGCTATGACAAACCTAGATAGCATATTAAAAAGCAAAGACATCACTTTGCCAACAAAGGTCCATATAGTCAAAGCTATGGTTTTTCCAGTGGTCATGTACAGATGTGAGAGTTGGACCATAAAGAAGGCTGGGTGCTGAAAAATTGATGCTTTTGAACTGTGGTGTTGGAGAAGATTCTTGAGAGTCCCTTGGACAGCAAAGAGATCAAACCAGTAAGTCATAAAGGAAATCAACCCTAAATATTCATTGGAAGGAATGATGCTAAAGTTGAAGCTCCAATACTTTGGCCACCTGATGCGAAGAGCCGACCCATTGGAAAAGATTCTGATGCTGGGAAAGACTGAGGGCAGGAGTGGAAGGGGGCAACAGAGGACAAGATGGTTGAATGGCATCATTGACTCAATGGACATGAGTTTAACAGCTCCAGGAGATAATGAAGGACAGGGAAGCCTGGGGTGCCTGTAGTCCATGGGGTTGCAAAGAGTCAGACATGACTGAGCAACTGAACAACAACAAAGCATGTTAAAGAAAACAGAGAGATAAACCAGATGAAAAGAAGGAGAATTTCAACAAACAATTGGAATCAATTTAAAAAAACAAGTGAGTATTCTAGAGCTAAAGAATGTAGCATCTAGACTTAGAAGCTTACTGGATTGACCCAAGAGCAGACTGTGAATGGCAGAAGACATGATAAGTGATGAAAGTCAAAAGAAAATATACAGACCTATGCACACAGAGGAAAAATAGGGGCTGGGGGAACAGAGTGAACAAATGAATCATGCTCAAAATGTCAATATGCATGTAACTGGAGTCCAAAAGAAGGAGGGAGAATGAGTCAAAGCAATCCTTGAAAAAATAACAGCCAAGAATTTTCAAAATCTGATGAAAGACACATAGATTCAAGAGTTCAACAAAGTTCAAGGATGATTCATATAAAGAAGTCCCCATATAAGCAAATAATAGTGAAATTATAGAAAATCAAAGCATAGGTGTGGTGTATGTGTGCTCAGTCATGTCTCTTTACGACCCTTTGGACTATATCCTGCCAGGCTCCTCTGTCCATGGAATTTTCTAAGCAAGAATAGTGGAGTGGGTTGCCATTTCCTCCTCCAGGAGATCTTCCCAACCCAGGAATCCTACCTGCATCTCTTGCATCTCTTGCACTAGCAGGTAGATTCTTTACCAACTGTACCACCTGGAAAACTCAAAAGCAACCAAAGTTGTGGAAATATTATTTTCAAAGGGGGTAATAAATAAAAATTATGGCTGACTTTTCAGCAGAAATTATAGACCTCAGATTATTATGGAACCGCATCTTTAAAGTGCTGAGGAAAAGCATATTTATGATAGTGCCAAACTGGAAACACCCCAAATGTCTAAACACCCCAAATGTCTATCAGCAATTGAATGGTATAAGAAGCAGTATTACGGTCCCCGAAGGATGTCAAAGTCCTAACCCCAGAACCTGTGAATACTTTCCCTAACAAAGGGGATTTTGCAGATGTGATTGAATTAAGGACCTTGAGGTGGAAAAATTATGCTGGATTATTTATACAGGGCCAATCTAAATTACATGGGTCCTTAATATCACAGGACCTTTTCTGACTGTGTTCAGAGAAGGAGATGTGAATACAGAAGAACAGTCAGGAAGATGCAGACTTGTTGGCCCGAAGAAGTAGCCATGACCAAGGAAAACAAGCACCTCTAGAAGCTGGAAAAAGCGAGAAAATGGATTGTCCACCAGAGCCTCAAGAAAGGAATGCAGCCCTGCCTAGACCTTGATTTCAGCCAGCTGAGGTCTGTATTGGACTTTTTACCGACATATCTGTAAGAATACATTCGTGTTGTTTTAAACCACTAAATGTGAGGTGATTTATTATCAAAGCATCAAAAAACTAAAAGGAATGAATTTAAATATATATGGGGCACATTCATAAAACACATCTATAAAAGGAACAAGCTCAACAATATAGATGGGACTTCTCTGGTGGTGCAGGGAATAAGAATCCGCATGCCAATGCAGGAGAGATGGTTTCCTGGTCTGGAAACATTCCACATGCCACAGAGCGACTAAACCCATGTGCCATAATTAATGAGCCTGCACTCTAGAGCCCACAAGCAGCAGCTAATGAGCCTGTGTTCTGCAAACACTGAAGCCTGCATGCCTAGAACCTGTGCTGTGCAATAGGAGAAGTCACTGCAAAGAGAAGTCTGTGCACCTCAGCGAAGAGTAACCCCCGCTCACCGAAACCAGAGAAAGCATGAGCAAAGGAATGAAGGCCCAGTGCAGCCAAAAATAAATACATAAATTAATAAAATTTAAATATATATATTTATATATGTTATGTATGTGTGTGTGTGTGTGTGTGTGTGTGTATCTCACAGATGAAATGTTGAGTGAAAATAAGTAAGACACAAAACAGTATGTACCATAACGGAATAATGGAAACAGTGACAGACTTTATTTTCTTGGGCTTCAAAATCACTGCAGATGGTGACTGAAGCCATGAAATTTAAAGATGCTTGCTCCTTGGAAGAAAAGCTATGACTAACCTAGACAGCATATTCAAAAGCAGGGACATCATTTTGCTGACAAAGGTCTGTATAGTCAAAGCTATGTTTTTTTTACTAGTCATGTATGGATGTGAAAGTTGGGCTATAAAGAAGGCTGAGCATCGAAGAATTGATGCTCTTAAACTGTGGTGTTGGAGAAGACTCTTGAGAGTCCCTTGGACTGTGAGGAGACCCAGCCAGTTCATCCTAAAGGAAATCAATTCTGAATATTCATTGGAAGGACTGACGCTGAAGCTGAAACTCCAATACTTTGGCCACCTGATGCGAAGAGCCAAGTCCTTAGAAAGGACCCTGATGTTGGGAAAGATTGAAAGCAGGAGAAGAAGGGGATGACAGAGGACGGGAAGGTTGTATGGCATCACCAGCTCAATGGACATGAGTTTGGGCAAGCTCCAGGAGATGGTGAAGGACAGGGAAGTCTAGTGTGCTGCAGTCCAGGGGGTCACAAAGAGTCGGACACGACTGAGAGACTGATCATCAGCATACCTACTTATATGAAATTCAAGAACAGGCAAGAGTAAACCATGGTGTTAAAGTTCAGAATAGTAGTTACTCTTTGTACTGAACTAAAAGCAGCTTTTTGGAGGTGCTGTAAATGTTATCTTCATCTAGATGGTGATTACACAGATGCATACATACATAGCATTGCATTGGTTTCAACACTTAAGGTTTATGTAATCTTATATTTTTAAATTATACCTCTGTATAAAAAAAAGATAATGAGGAAAGGATAGAATACTCAATTGTTGTTGAGACTGTTAGTAGTACATAAAGTAAAAAATAAACTTTCGTTTTTAATTTGTTGATTCTCCACTAGAGGGCACCCCTGCACAAGAACAAGACCTCATTTAGCACTGCGGCCGTCTCCATCCGCTGCCTGCTGTAGACTGACTTTGCCCTTAATTTCCAACCCTTCCCTGTAATGGTCAATATAGAATCCACGGGATAGCACAGGAACTCTACGCAACCCTCTGTGGTGACCTAAGTGGGAAGGAAATCCAAAACAGAGGGTATATACATTTACGTGTAGCTGATTCATCTTACTGTACAGCAGAAGCTAGCACAGCATTGTAAAGCAGCTATGTTCCAATAAAAAGTAATTTTAAAATAAATAGAAAAAATAAAAATAAACTATTTGTGGGAGGCATACACGTAGCCAGACAGCACACTAAAGTGTGAGAAGTGCTGTGACAAAATCATTTTTCCAAATATAAGTCAAGAGCCAATAAAGAGTCTGTGTGGCCAGATTAAAGGATGAGCAAGATTCAGCAATACTTAAAATGCATGCCGTTTGTCTCTGTTTAAAAGGTCAAAACTGTAATATCTGGGAATGTTTGTGTGAATTATGATCCCTAAAAGTCTTAAGAGGGGATATTCTTGAGTTGCCAGCATCAATATTTAGTGTAAAAAAACTTAAAGTGCAATAACTCTTTGGAAGTCTCCTACCAACAGAGGGCCTTCTTAAGAACTTCTATTTATATAATCTTCACACATCTCTACAGATCAAAGTGCAGCCTGTTTTCTATTCACTGTTGTTGCTGTTCAGTTGCTAAATCATGTCCAACTCTGCGACCCCATGGACTGCAGCATGCCAGGCTTCCCCAGCTTCACCTACCTGCTGTAGTCTATTTATTTACTTTTTACTGTAGTCTGTTACTATTCATTCTTTTTTTCAACAGTTTCTGAGCACCTTACCATGTCCCAGGCCCTGTCAGTCAGAACCAGAAGTAAGGATGCTAATTCCCTGCCCTCAAGTTCTTCACATGCTGGGGAGACAGATCCGCTGACCACACAGTCTGAAATGGAGTAGCCCACAGCCAGAGAGGACTAGGAGGCCGGGAGGTGGCTTAAAGGATGGTCTCTGGGAATAGATGATTTTTGAAGTTGTGATAGCTTAACAGGAGATGAAGGATGTTTTAGGTGTAGAAAACATTGTGTTTCTAACACATATCAGCACAAGCCATGACAAACGGAAAGGGACATTAACATGATGCTACCATAGAGGTCCAGATACACAAAGTGCTTTGAGAAGAATGAAAAGGGAAGGATTGATTTGGCAGAGTCACATCTAGGAAGGTTTTGGGTGCCATTTCCAGGCTAACCTGGAAAAAAATGAATGAAGATTCACTCCGTGAAAAGTTGGTTTACACAGGCAACCAGCAGGTGGCACCCACCCTTTTCCACAGGAGGCAGGTGCAGCCTGGCCAGTTCCTCCAAAAGTACCCCGCCCAGGAAGGAGGCAATGCAAAAGATGCCTGCCTGGACCAAACTCATCCCCACTCCCGCCTCACACAGACACATACAGACACAGACACAGACACACACACACACACACACACACACACGCACTGTATACCCTGAGCTAGTCTGCACCCACTACCCAGGGAAAGGAGAAGAAACAGGAAGCAGCCATGGTGACTAAAGCACCATAACTGCTTTTGTTTTGCAAAAGAATGCAACTTCTGTGCTTTCTCTTTCAGGAAATAATATATCAATTGTCTACTGAATGCCACAAAGAGAGAGAACTGGAAATGGTCGTGGATTTCAGGGTAGTGAGGAAGCTGGGCCTAAAACTAGGGGTACAAAGAAGCAGCCTCGAAGGGGAGAGAAGATGGGACTCAAGCCTGAGACTCCCGAGGGCTCCTCCACGATCCCCTGAGCCTGTCCCACCCACAGCCAGAAAGGCTGGCCCAGAACAGGACAGCTGTTGCAGGCAAGGACTGCTCACCCACAAAAGAAACACCCGCAAGGAAGGCAATAGGGTGTTGAGGAGAGGACGGGGCTCTGGAGCCAGAACACCTGACTTCCTAGCCCTGTAACCATGGACAAGTCATCCACTCTCACTGAACCTCCGCTTCTCAACTAATAAATGGGTTCATATCACCCTCACAGAAGAGCTGGCAAGAAGTGCCCAATGATGCCCAGCATGTAACAGCCACTCAATAATCAGCGACATCTGATCCCCATTACCCTCTTCTCTCACTCCCTCCCAGCCACACTGGCCTCCTCACTGCATCTTGCATGTATCAGGCACACTCTCATCTCTGGGCATGAGCACTGACTGTTTCCTCTGCCTGAATGTTCTTATCCATGATATCTCCTTGGTTCATTCCTTAACCTCATTCAAGTATTGGTGCAAAAGTAGGCTTCTTAATAAAGCAGATCTGACCAGTCCATTTAAATGGCAATCCACTCCCCATCCCCACCACACACACTCCCAACCCTCCTGATTTCACTCTATTTTAATAGTCATTATCACCCTCCAACATTTTACATAATTTACTTATTTATTAAGTTTATTATTTACTGTTTACCTTGCCCTCACTTTTCCACCCCTCATTTTTTTTTTAATCTGTTCTGTTCACTGTTGTATCCTGAGGACTAGGAAGATGCACTCAGACACAGTAACAGCTCAATAAATACTTACTGGTTTCATGAAGGAATGACTAAAGGCATGAATGACCTTCCATCTCTGAGAATCAGTCTCCACATCTCTCAGACAGGGAGAGCTGATGTTAAGAGGAAACACGGTCTCTTACGGGAAAGGTCCAGGAAGAGGGGAAGACCTGCACAGTGCCAGACTGTCTAAGAGGCTGTCAAAAGAGTTCAAAAAGAGAGGCAAAAGGCTGTCCATACACATACCTGGGCCCAATTTTCATCCCCTGTGAAGAGGGGCTCAAGCTTGCTGCAAGTTGGAGAGGAGCATCAAAGGGTAGGAGCATATGCAGGGCTCTGTGTCTCTGGAGGTTGGCACTAATTGGCCCCCACTATACTCTGGAAACTTGGAAATCCATAGAAGTTCTTCACCCTGGGGGTACCCACGGTCAACGTTTGTCTTTTGGAGAGGGGCAAACCTGGATATAATCCCAGTTTCTCCACCACTGAGTTATGACCTTGGACCCGTCACATAATTTTTCCAAACCTGAGTTTACTCCTCTGTCAAACAGGATGTAAAAAGCCACTGCTCAAGGGCATTTGAGTGGCCAGCACACTGCTTACACATAGGAGGTGTTTGATAGAAACTATTTCCTTTCAGCTTCCATCTTGAGCTGTATTTTTGGGACAGGGCAGTTCAATGCAGGACTTGCCCTGCAGAGGGTGCCAGAGCACCAAGAAAGCCTAGACCCCCAGCTCTACCAGGCAGCAGAGGGCAGCTGTGGGCAAGGTGAGCCAGCCAAGTTTCTCCGGGACCCTAGCTCTGGGACTGCTTTCTCTGGGCCCTCTATCCAAGTACTCTCTCCTGAGACAGGAGCTGCCCAGCAGCTCTCCCTTCCCAGGCGCCATCCAATCAAAATGCCAACACTCTGTTCAGTCACTTGATATAACCTCTGTCCTGAGTAAGTGGCAAATGGGTTTGATAATACCAATAGTGCCAGAAAATTGCTAGATATTACTTGCTCTTCCCAGGTAACATATGTGAATTCTAACATTCTAACAAGGGTTTCTAAACACATATTTGGGAAGAAGTGGGCATTCTGGATGCTAAAGTCAAGTTGGCTCATTTAGACAGACCTACTTTTGAGGATTTAGTGTTTATGCTCAGTGAACTTATAGTAGATTAAACAGATAAAATTGCTCATACTCCATTTCTTAACCTCCATTTCTTAACAACAATTTCATATGGTCCAAATTTATATTTAATCCCTTTACCTCTTCTCAATTTCAGTACAAACTCTAGCTATTAATTTATCTCTTTATTTATTTAGAATTTCCCATCACATTTCTACCTTATAAGAACCTAGCTCCAGGCCTGGTAGATGACAGTCACTGCATGTTACAGTTCCCCTCTCAGGACCCCAGGCACTGTCTATAAAACTGAGCCCCTCAAATCAACTTTACTGTCCCACTCAGCTCTCCTGAAAATCCTGTTTTCTGTTGCATCCCCACAGTTCACCATCTTGTCCCATGGAGACTGAGTCCTAACTCACTGGCTTCCCCTATCCTTCCAGGACCCTGGGCTCAGCCCTTCCACACAGCCAGAGAGTGTCTGTGACACCAGATCCATAACACAATATATGTCCACTTTTATCCTGAGTAATAAAAATATTCATATTCTATTTCAAAAAGGAACAGAGTTGCCATTAACTTCTGCTCTTTCTCTGCAGATGTTGCTCCACCTGGAACAATTTTATATGGCCTAGCGCAAGCGTAATTGGTGTCCACTGGAGAATGGGGTGAGGTGAGGGGTGGCGGTGGGTGGGGGGGGGGAGTACTTGAAGAAATAATGACAAATTTTTTCCAAATTTGATTTTTTAAAAACCATACACCTAACCAAGAATTTCAAAGAAACTCAAGCATAAGAAACATCAGGAAAACTACACCAAGGTACATCATAACCAAATTGCTTAAAACCAGTGATGAAGGGGGGGAAAGTCATAAAAGCAGATGGGGGCTGGGGTGGGAGGGATGGAAGGGGTGGGAGGGGGAATATGTTATTTACAGATGAAGGAAGAGTGATTGGAGGCATCTCGTCAGAAATAAACCAATCCAGAAGGCAGTGGAACAAGGTCTTTAAATTACTAAAAGAATAACTTTCAACCTAGAAATTTATGGGCTTCCTTGGCACCTCAGACAGTAAATAATCTGCCTTAAATGTGGGAGACTGGGCTTTGATCCCAGGGTCGGGAGGATTCCCTGGAAAAGGGAATGTCTACCACTCCAGTATTCTTGCCTGGAGAATTCCATGGATGCAGGAGCCAGGTAGGCCATGAATTTGCAAAGAACCAGACATGACTGAGCAACTAACACTTAGATCTTTATACTCAGTTTTTTTTTAATGAAAACTTAAGGAATTTTTAAGACATTTAAAGACTGAAATAATCCATCCCCAGCAAAGCTGAAGCACAAGGAATGCTCTAGGAAGTCCTGGAGAGGCAGGAGAAAGGTGATGTTAGAGGGCATCTGAGCGACACAAAGGAGGGAAGAGCTCCTGCAGTGGTAATCACGTGCATCGGTGTAAACGCGCTTTTTATTATTAAAACCTCTTTAAACAGTGGAATAGTGACTCTCTTAAAAACACATCGTGACGGCTGGTCAGGGCTCTCAGCCGCCAGCGAGCGCAGCGACAGCCCTCCTTCGAGGCGCCAGGGAGCCTGAAGGCGGCGCCCTCCGCTCTCGGCCAGCAGAGGGAGCCCGTGGACTTTGGAAAGGATGCCGCCACCCGCCGGCCTGGGCCGGATAAGGAGGGCCCTCCAACAGCGACAAGGTGGGATCCCTCAAGGGTAAACTAACAAACCTTAATGGATGCGTCCTAACCCAGGCTTCCCCATTCATTTGCTGTGTGACTTCATTTGGGCACCGACCTCTCATGGGCTCCCTCATTTGTAAAGAGAGGGATGGGACTAGCAGATGGAAAGACTCTCCATCTCCCAGGCTCCTGTCATTCCTTGGTCCTGCTTAGGATGAGCCCTCTGCTTCCGCCCTGGTGGCGCCTCCGGCGGTGAAGAGAGACACAGCCCTCCCCTCCAGGGCAGGGTTGACAGAGAAGGCTTGAAGAAATCAGAACTTGAAAATCCAGCTCCGTATTCCCTGTGCCTGTCAGCCACCCCCCACTTCCCACGTGCAACCGAGGGGGCAAAGTACTTAACATAATTCTTCCATTTAATTCAACATTCCAACTCCCCAAAGCAAGGGAGATAGCAATAATTGTCCCAGTTTCACAGATGAAGAAGCTGAGACCCAAAGACGTCAAGAAACTTGCTTTTAAAACAGCTAATAACACCATGGAATATTACTCAGCCATTAAAAAGAATTCATTTGAATCAGTTCTAATGAGGTGGATGAAACTGGAGCCCATTATACAGAGCGAAGTAAGCCAGAAAGATAAAGACCATTACAGTATACTAACACATATATATGGAATTTAGAAAGATGGTAACGATAACCCTATATGCAAAACAGAAAAAGAGACTCAGATGTATAGAACAGACTTGTGGACTCTGGGAGAAGGCGAGGGTGGGATGTTTCAAGAGAACAGCATTGAAACATGTATACTATCTAGGGTGAAACAGATCACCAGCCCAGGTTGGGTGCATGAGACAAGTGCTCGGGCCTGGTGCACTGGGAAGACCCAGAGGGATCGGGTGGAGAGGGAGGTGGGAGGGAGGACCGGGATGGGGAATACATGTAAATCCATGGCTAATTCATTTCAATGTATGACAAAAACTACTGCAATGATGTAAAGTAATTAGCCTCCAACTAATAAAAATAAATGGAAAAAAAAAAAAAAAACAGCTAATAAGAGGTGGGGCTGGCGTTTGAACCAGAGGCCAGGCCTGAACACAGGCTCCCCTGCAGGTCACCGTGGGCTTTGCCCTAAGCCTCCTGAGAAATGTTTCTGTCTGATTCTGCTCCTCAGACTCACTCTAACCTGGAAGGGCTCTTGTGGGCCTCTCTGCACTCCTTCACTGTGCCTAAGAAGAGGCGAGTCCAAAAGGGTTTTATGTTTATTTATTTTTATACTTCGTAACTGAAATATAATTGATGTAAAATATATTACAGGTGTACACTATAATGATTCACAGTTTTAAAGATTATACTCCATTTATGTTATTGTAAAATGTCATCTCTATATTCCCTATGTTGTACACTATATCCGTGTGATTTATTTTATACCTAATAGTTTGTACCCTAAACAGTTTTTAAATGTTTAGACCTTCTCACATCTGACCAGTTCCCTTCCTATGAAAGTTCACTTTAATAAGAATGTGACTCAAGAATAGTTCTATACCATATACTTGGACAGAGCCTCACAGTTTACACCTATGTGCCTATTTTTTTGGTTCTTCACACCAAAGGAGAATGTTCACAGTGAGAGGAACATCGTGAAAATGTTCATAGCTCTAGTGAAAGGGTTAGTCGCTCAGTCGTGTCTGACTCTTTGTGACCCCGTGGGCTGTAGCCCCCCCAGGCTCCTCTGTCCATGGAGTTCTCCAGGCAAGAATACTGGAGTGGGTTGCCTTTCCCTTCTCTAGGGGATCTTCCTGACCCAGGGATCCAACCCAGATCTCCTGCATTGCAGGCAGATTATTTACTGTCTGAACCACCAGGGAAGCCCCAAATGTTCACAATAAAAATGAATTTTTAAAAGTACTTCCTTTATAGATGTGGGTATTTCAGCACAGTTTAAGTAACTCAGTCAAAATCACATAACCAAGTATCAACTAAAATTATCTGTAAGCTTATTCCCCCAATTCCAATCCAATCTCGTGCCTTTCTGTGACACCTTTTTTCTTCTAAGTCACTGTTTACCTCCAAAGCCTGTGATGCATGATGGGTATATGAGTATGTGTGTGTGTGTGTGTGTGTGTGTGTGTGTGTGTTTACCATGTTTATGATCAGAAGAAAATGACAACAAAAAATGCTCAGATTGACATCAGCTGGATGGAGCAGTGGCAAAGGGCGCCATCAGCAAGAAGGACCCTTCCTTTCCTGCTGAGATCAACTCACAGAGCCTGGGGCTTCCCAGGGGTCCTCCTCTGCTTGCCTCCTCCCTTGGTCCAAGCTGGGCCACTTCCCTGTGCCTGTGTGGCAGGGCGGGGTTTCTGTTCAACCTCTCCAGACTGCACCCCAACCCTGAGCCTTCTCCCGGGAGCAGCAAGGGGCCCCTTGCATGCCTCTTCTTTAATGAAGGAAAGATACCATCACCTGTCAGCTGCAGGGACCTAATTAATACCTGCTTGGAGTTTCGGTTGCTGATTCAGGGCCCAGCTCCCCAGCTGAAGTTCCTGTGGGAAAGTCTGTCAACCTCCTAGGGATGGGATGTGGGAATGAGGTCAGTGGAGGGGCAGGGGTCCCTCCTGTCTGAGCTCTTCTAGCATCTTAGGACTAGAACAGAAATGAGCCAGCCTCTAACTAAACAAATGCCCTGTTTAGAAATCCTCCCCTTCTGTGTCCTGCCCAGACCAAACAGAGAGACCCATCCAGCTCACCCAGTCCTCAGGGTCTCCAACCCAAACTCTTTCTCCAAACACCTCTCACAGTAGTGTAATTCCCTCGCCCCCAATCTGAAGGATTTCTAGAACTTGAACCCAGGACTGTCTAGCTCTGAGTCTGATATCCAAGCCTAGAATCTTTCCAGCTTGAACTCAGCACTTGGGGTCATGTCTCAGCTTTCACAATCCCACCCCCATTTTCATCTCCTCCCCAAATCCACACCCTTTGGAATGACATCAGAATTCATCTGAATTGTTTGAAGAAGAAATAAGCAAATAAATAAACAAGCTCATTACAGAGTGTGATTAGCACTAAGAAGAAAACAAATAGGATGGTGAGTGGAGACTGACAGCAGGGGTGAGGCGGGGCCCCTGCAGCCACAGGAGACCTGGAAATTTCACCTCCTGGACCACCCCGGGCACATTCTGCCGCCCAGTATGTACACCACGCCCAATCCCCAACCAGTTCCTCCACCTAGCTCCAGCACCCCTGCCTTTATCTGTAGCTCTCGAAACTCTTTGATTTGTTTTATTTAATATTTTGCTGTTGTTAGTCTTCCCTGGTAGCTCAGATGGTAAAGAATCCTCCTGCAATGCCACACACCTGGTTCAAGCCCTGGGTTGGGAAGATCCCCTGGAGAAGGAAATGGCAGCCCACTCCAATATTCTTGCCTGGAGAATCCCATGGACAGAGGAACCTGGTGGGCTACAGTCCATGGTGTCACAAATAGCTGGACAGACTGAACGACTAACTCTTGCACTGTTGTTAGTCTAACCAACTGTAATTGGAGGGCAAGGACTTTGTGTATTTTGTTCACCACTCTGCCCCCAGCACCCAGAACAGAGTTTGACACACAGCAAGTGCATCATAAATAGATGTTGAATAAATTGAAGTGGCCTCCATTTCTCCCCGGCAAGATGCACATGAGCTAACAATCCGGAAGGAGCTGGCTCTCCAGACCCTCAACCGTTCTCAAAGACTTGGGCAGACATCTCTCTGATCTTCCAGGACCAAGAGGAAAGGCATGACTCCTGGGCCATAGGCCACACTTCCCCCAGCTGGAGAGATGCCCAGAATCCAGGACCCAAGCTTCTGGAAAAGAGCCTACTCTCTTTCGGCTTGTTTCTTCCCTTTCTCTCACGCCCCCACATTGAGTTCTCTTCCTTTAATCACCAGATACATTTCAAAACTGCCCACTTTGTCTCTGTGTCCTTTTCTACTACCTTAGTCCAAGCCACCTCTTCTCTGCCTGGACACTCTAGTGGCCTCCTGGCTGGTCTCTCTGCTCTTCCACGGAGCCTCCCAGTTCAAGCTTGTGCGGCATCCAGGGTGCTTATGTTAAAACATAAAACAAGACTGTCTTTTCTCTGCTTAAAATCCTTCAGTTTTTTAAGTTCTTCAGGTTTTTAAGCTCCCTCAGGTTTTTCTTTGCTCTTAGATAAAATCCAAATTCACTCACCCTTATGTCCTATCTCCTTACCCCTCACTTGCTACACTCAAGCCCGTGGCCTCTTCTGTCTTTTTCAAATATGGATCTGCTTTGACTTACAATGCAGTTACATCCCCCAAACTCACAATAAGTTGACAATATTGTAAGTCAAAAATGTCTTTAATACACCTAACCTACCAAGCATCATAGTTTAGCCTAGCCTACCATACATGTGTTCTGAACACTTTGATTAGCCTGTTGTTGTTCAGTCACTAAGTCATGTCCGGTTCTTTGCAACCTCATGGACTGTAGCATGCCAGGCTTCTCTGTCCTCCACTATCTCCCAGAGTTTGTTCAAACTCATGTCCACTGAATCAGTGATACTATCCAACCATCTCATCCTCTGCTGCCCCCTTCTCCTCCTGCCCTCAATCTTTCCCAGCATCAGGGTCTTGTCAAATGAGTCAGCTCTTCCCATCATGTGGCCAAAACATCGGAGCTTCAGCTTCAGTATCAGTCCATCCAATGAATGTTTGGGGTTGATTTCCTTTAAGATTGACATTAGCCTTCAGTCGGGCAAAATCATCTAACACAAACCTATTTTATAATGAAGTGTTGAATGTTGAATGAATATGGTACTGAAACTGAAGACAGAATGGTTGTAAGGGCACAGAACAGTTCTAAGCGTGTCAATCATTTACCCTAGTGATCACGTGACTGACTGGGAGCTGCCACTGCCCAGTATCAAGGAGCAACATACCACACATTGCGAGCCTGGGAAAAGACCCAAATCCAAATTTTGAACTATATTTTCTGCTGAATGCCTGTCTCTTTTGCACTATCACAAAGTCAAAAAATCACGTTGAAACTTTGTAAGCCAGGAATCACCTGTACGTCAAGTTCTTCCCATTAGTTTTGAAGTTTCCCTCTTCCCAGGATGCTCTCTCATCCTGCTCAGATGTTACCTTCCTGGGGAGGCCTTAGGGACCTGGCTACCTGAGGGTGTGCCCCTTCAGATATAGCTGTTCTGTACCACACTGTTGCATTTATTTCCTTCGTAATCCTACATCCTCTATAATTACTTTTTTAGTGTATGGTCTGCCTCTCCCACTAGTGGAAGCTCCATCAGGGTAGGCATCATTGTCTCTTTCATTCATATCCCTGCTCTGTGTGTCTCACATGTGGTTTGTGCTCAATGAATATTCTTTTGAAAGAATGGATACAGGGGGACCTCTACTTATTCACATCTTATCAATCTTGTATCCATTGACCCTGGTTGCAACTTTTTCATCCTGCTGGGCCTCTTACAAGCCTTTGCACCTTTGACATCCCCCTTGCATTCCACCTCATTTCTCACAAGGCCGTCATGTCCTTACCAGCCTTTGGGACTTGGCTTTTTCCTCTGATCAGTATGCTCCTCCAGTACAGTTGAACCCTCATCCATTCTTCAATGTGAGGTTCAAACATGGATTTGAAGTGTGTGCAGATTCCTGATATCTCATTCCTTACTTTAGGCATCAATAGATTACATTGCTAATAGAACTTTTATCATGCTGCATTTTTTTGTGTTGTTGCTGTTGCTGTCTTATGCTTCTGTCGCCCAGGTGGGCGGGCTTCCCAGGTGGTGCTAGTGCTAAAAAACCTGCCTGCCAATGCAGAGGCATAAGAGAATGAGGGCTCAGTCCCTGGGTCAGGAAGATCCCCAAGAGGAGAGCATGCATGGCCACCCACTCCAGTACTCTTGCCTGGAAAATCTCACAGAGAGAAATGCCTGGCAGGCTATGGTCCATAGGGTCATACAGAGTCAGACACAACTCAAGTGATTCAGCACAAACACACACTCCCTGTCGGAGTATGGCAACTTCGTGAAGACAAGGATCTGTCTTTCCATTATTATATTCCCAAGACTGACCAGAGCACATAAACACGGTAGGTGCTCAGTACATGTGAGTGGAGCTACTTGGGAAGCCCTTTATTACATGATCTTTTAGCTCTTGGACTGTCTTCGTCCCTTCTGCTGACTTCTAAATATGAAATTTCCCAAGTTTCTCCTCTCAAAACCTGATTTTCTGCACTCTTTTCCATAGAATGTCAGAGTTTAAAGCAGCTCCTCAATTCCCAGCACATAGGAAGTCCTGTCATGTTGGATCTTCTTAGTCTTGAGGCCCACCTGTCTCTGACCTCTCTAGCCATCTGCCTGGCCAGGCAGCCTCAGTGGGCAGACCTTATTTCTTAAAGGATCTTTGAAGAACCATCCTGACACTCAACACACACATCCTGTGCAACAGAAATGGGACAGATTTGAGTTTTATGCCAGGAAGAAATGACCTCAGGAAAGACTCAAGATTCTTGGGGCTGTTGCTCTTTGGGATGAAACTAGGAAGGATATGGCCAAGGAAACTTCAGTCCAAGGGGTCACTCTGCCACCTCAGCTCATGAAGTTGAGTTTTAGATAGTGATTCCAATGAGGTCAGCAGTTTTGTGAATGCATAACAAGGTCACACAGATACAACAGCAAACCCTCCAAATACAATGTCCTTAGGACCACTGTCTATGGCATCATTTTTAGAGCTATATAATAAGTCTGCTGCATAGGCGATCTCAGAAAAAAGTCAAGCAAGGTACAGTTCTAGGGTAACTATTATTAGGGTCCAAAACTCCCACCCACAGCACATCACAGCTCTGACATGTTCACCCTGAGCCTGAATGGGTGTTACACTAAGTCTGAGTTCAAAGGTTTGGCAACACTTCCATCTCTACCCCTCACCCAAAAGAACATCAAGAGCCATCAGCAAGGTTTAAGGTAAAAAGTATAGCCTTTGTAGTGAAACAGATCTGGGTTGGAATCATGACACTCCCACTTGCAAACTTCATGCAGCAAATGTTTATTGAAGTCATTCTATGCACCAGACACCAGAGCAGACCTTGTGGGGAAAAGAAGAAAACAGAACAGACAGGGACACTGGACAGATTAGTTAAACTTGCAGGCCTCTGCTTTCTCATCTCAAATGAGACAATGGCTACCCCTTAGTGGCTGAGAGGATTTTTTGAGACAATGTGTGTAATTGTGGAGCTGTTTACGTTATTGTCATTGTAATTAATGAAACAATATGGCAGCAGTTTGTGTGGAGAGTCATACAACTGTTTAAACTCCTGAACCCTAAGGAACAATGATGCTAAGGAAAAGCCCAGGGACAAAGATACACACGAAGGAGAGAGATGGGAAAGAGAGAAAGCATCTCCTCTGTGTCTACATTTTGCAAGGTTCTGGGTGAAACACCTTACATTTGTTAATTCATGAAAATTAAGCAGAGGAAAAAAATATAAGCAACCTAAATATTCAGTAGTAGTTTAATGAATGGAATATTTTACAGTTATTTAGAGTAATTATACAGACTATGTGGCAACACAGAAAAATGCTCATGACATCATGTGAGGTGGAGAAAGGAGGTTACAGAGCGTGGGCATGTGGATGACACTTGCAGCTATGTACAATTCCTACGCAAAAATGCAGCCGCACAAAACAACAAGCCTGCTCTAGAATGATGGCTTGATGAAGCTAATTCTTCTGCTCTCCATTTCCCAAGCTGCTTGCAGTCTTGTTTCATTGATTGTTATGTTACTTTAATGGGTGTGTTTTCTTAAGGTGCTCTGTTTGCTGGTTATGTCACTCTGTCCTATTTGGCCTCCCCATCAATTCTGAGAGCGGAGGATAAACCATTTTCAAGCTTGAAAGTCTCAGAAAGTAGCAAATCTTTGAAGAGGCATCAGCTGCCCTCAATTCATTGCTGTTTCCGGAAAAACAAATGGAAGATATGTTGTTGTTCAGTCACCAAGTGGTCTCCAACTTTTTGCGACCCCATGGACTCCAGCATGCCAGGCCTCCCTGACCCTCACCATCTCCCAGTGTTTACTCAAGTCATGTCCATTGAATTGGTGACACCATCCAACCATCTCAGCTATCCCTTTTATATTTAATTCGTCAACTGCTCATAGCAAACCTTCAGTACCCAAGGTACTGTTATAGCAGCACCTGCCAGAAACAATATCAACAACTGGAGGGCTCTGTGTCTCTGGGAAGGCCATCAGTGCAGGCTGAATTCCCATCTATCCATCCACTTCCTCTACCATCTACTGGTCTATCCATTTTAGGATTCACTATCTGTCCATCCATATTCCCGCCCCTCTGCCATTTACCCATCTACTCTTCCTTGGAAGGATATCATCATGAAATTCCCTTACAGGACTTATAAAAATGTCCTTATTCTTCAGCTGAAAAATCAGGTATGAAAAAGCTAGGTCCACGTTCCCGAATGGGGTCAGTGCTGCAACAGGGCAGGACCCAGTGCTTCTCATCTTCCCTTGGTCCCTGGTGGGATGATTGACAGCTGGTTCCGCAACTGAGCAGGTTCCCAAGGCCCATCCTGGGAACATTAATCAGGTCACATTTGTCACTGGGGTCCTCCCTGTCCCAGTTGGCCAGCTAGAACAGGATCTTCAAGGCATTCCGAGCATTTGCCGGCTCAATCTGTTACATTCTTGCCCTGCGGGTAGAGTGGGAGAGGCAGTGAAGTATGCACTTGCCAAGCTGCCAACTGAAAACCTGTTTTAATCAATTAAACAATGGATTCTCATTACATAAGCCTAGATTGTGACCTTCTCAATCAAGCACTAGTTGGGGTTAATGAGGACAATATGCCCTGGACCTTGTCACCCTGCATCAGACTCCTTAGAGTCCTACCTTCACCCCTAATGAGGCTAGAGGGGGAAACTGAGCCAGGGTCCGCTGAGTGACTGGGATGTGTTCACAGAACAAACTAAAGAATTAAACATGTGTGCAGTATGTGTCTGATATGAGATCCATTGCCAGGTGCTAGGCATGCAAGGATGATCCTAGCACAGTACTTGCCTGTAAGCACGCAGTCTAGAGGAGAAAACAGAACCTAAGACAGTAGTGCAGATGGTAAAGAATCTGTCTGCAACGTGGGAGACCCAGGTTCAATCCCTGGAGAAGGGAATGGCTACCCACTCCAGTATTCTTGCCTGGAGAATTCCATGGACAAAGGAGCCTTGAGAGCTACAGTTCATGGGATCACAAAGAGTCTGACATGACTGAGCAACTAACACACACACACACACACACACACACACAACAGTGACAACAAGTGTGTACAAGGCCATCACAGGGTGGAGTGAGAGTGCAGGTGGGAGCAGCCACATGTGTCTAGATAATCCCCGAGGTTTAGAGAAGGGGGCATCAGAACTGGGCCTGACAGCATAAGAAGACATGGCTGTTTCCTGACAAATCAGCCCATGGAAAAGCAAGGGAGAGGGCCTCACACAGGGGCTCTGAGACTCTTCAGCTCAGATTTGAAAATGTAAGTCACAGAAGCTCCTCCTGGTGTTCCTGGAACAGACTTAAGGCTCTTATACCACCAGGTTACTAGTAGCTTCTCTACTCTCTACCAATGAGCCCTAGTCCACTCATACTCTACCCACCCTTCAAGTTCTAACTCTCAGGCCACCTCCTCTGAGAAGCCTTCCTGGAGTGACTCAGCCCCAGAGCCATCCCCCTCTGCTCCCTCAGTGGGGGACCACATTTATCACTCCCGTGAGTTTTCAGATCCTGCTTCTTTATCTGCCTAGTAGCCCACACAGTGCCTAGCACACAGTAGGTCCTCAACATCTGATTGTCAAGAGGCTAACCCCTCCCAGAATGGACTCACACGCAGGTGATCCAGAAGCACCACCCAGACCCACATCCTGCAAGGCTAAGCTTGTTGTCATGGCAGGAAGCCATCAGTTAACTTGGGAAAAACAAGTCTGCATGGAATCCAGCCAGTTCCCCTGCCAGCATGCCACAGGCCAGCGGCCATCTCCAACATGCACCAGAGTTTCTTGGTGAGCACTGGGCACCAGTCAGCAATCAGCTACCCCCGAGTGTTGACTGAGCCCTCACCGCATACAAGGCATCACAGCACCAGGACCAGTCAGTGGCGAGGAAGAGAAGTGGGAAGAGCTTACCAGTCATCAAAGAGGAGATTAAGGTCATTTCTTTTTAATTCATTGAAAAGACCATCTGATGTATATTATATATTTCCTGACCTTCCCATAGTGAGCCTGTCTTACTTATACAGCTAAATTTTGATTAAAAAGAAGATTTTGAAACAACCTGAATGGGAGTGGTCACAATTTCAGGAACACAATTGCTGATTAATATTAATTGATAGATTGCCAATAGGCTTCAATTTGCTATCCACCTATTTAGTCACTAGCTGTGAATGGGAAAAAGGGAGGTACTGAGTGTGTGTGGAAAGAAGTGAAGCTGGTGGGGGCAATGGGAGGGTGGAGGGAGCAGGACTACAGAAGCCTCGGGGGGCATTGTCAGAGCAGTGATATCATGAGCAAGACAGACCCATTGTTGCCAGGCTTCTTCCCAAATTGCCTTCTATCTCAGCTCACCTCCTTTCCAACTAGAACCCTAAGGCCTGAGCCCCTAGAGCAGTTCTGTCCCTTTAGTTAGGCTGCCCTGCACGGGAACCAATGACTCTGCCTTCTTGCTTAGAAAAAAAAAATAGGGGAGGGGTGTGTGTGTGTGTGTGTGTGTTGTTTTTTTCTTTGAAGGGAACTTCATTTGGCAAACCAGGAGGAAAGCAAAGCAAAAGTAATTAGAAGTCATAGACGTGGACAGCTATACCAGGCACACACTCCTTATCTGCAGCATTGAACTTGCGGAGTGGACAACTCAGGACTCTGTTTTCCTACTCTCCCCAGTGATTTGCGGCCTGCTCTCCCAGAAGATGCCCCCATGCCTTACTGACAGGGTCCCGGCTGGTGAGAAGAAAACATTTTTTTTAGAAGAGAATATTTTGCTATTTCTCACCTGGGGGCTCTGAACTGAGGACAGTTCTGCCCACCTAGGGCAAATAAGATCCCCTAGGGCCCCTTGTCTCCCTCCCTAGCTGATACCTGTCAGCAGGTGAGCTGCCTGAGTTTTTCTCTTCTGTAATCTTATCAAGAGAGGCCCCAGCTCAGATACCCGCTGTTGCCCTGTTCTCAGGGCCCCATCTACTCGCTGGTGCATTTCTCTAAGCTTGGGTCTTCCGTCCCCCTGGCCAATAGCAGCCCAAATGCTCCTTGGGCCTGTCGTTGACCGTCCTGTCAGTCACCCCTTAGTCCCGCCTCTCCAAGCCCCAGAGCCTGCCGCCCCTTCCCTGGCTCCTGCGCAGACTCGCTGGAGCTTGTTTCACTGCAGACATCAGTCCCAGCGGCCATTTGCACAGATCTGGTCCGTGATGAGGCTCCTCACTTCCTGGCCTCACTCCACCTTCAAGGCAACCAGGCACAGGTCCGTATGGTCCCGTTCTGCCCAGATGCTCCTCGTGTCTTGCTTCCATCTGCCTGGACTGTTCCCATTGCCCCTGAAATGGAACTCAGCGCCCTTCATTGCCCACCCAACCTCTCAAAGTCTGAAAACCCCTTCTCAAATCCCAGCTCTGCCATTTAACAGACAGCTGACGTGGACAAAGCTTTTGAAACTTCCAGGGATAAGCCACGTCTGTAAAATAGGTAAAGGGATCATAACTAACAAAGAATCCAGTGAGAGGCACCATAGGAAAAAGTGTCTTGTTACCTCTAGAAGTGCGCTGTTAGTTTTCTTAGCCTCCGGCTGCAGGCTGACTTCATCGTTTGTCTTCGCCTGAAGTACATTTTCCGTCTGGTCTGGGGTGGTTGGGGCCTCTCAGGAGCCTGGCTTCTTTGCAGATTTTCTGGTTTTCCCTCTTTCTCGCCTGTCCGCCACTCAGGTTGGGTGCCCTGTAGAGGCCTTTCTGCTGTACGCCCAGCTCAACACTAGGTGGCAGCCTAACCACAAGCTCTTGCTGGATGCGCCTCGCCTCCTGACCTGACTCAGAACCCAGGCCTGAGGCTTCCACGGAGTTAGCCATGTAGCAGGCACCTCTCAGGATTTGCCCTATCCTGTAACTGCGGCTCTTAGTAGCAGAGACCCAAGAAAAGCTTCCTGCTGCTACATTCAGGCTGAAGCCAGGGAAACAAAAGGCGGCTTGGATCAGGTCCCAAGTCAGCTCTTCTGCCAGCTGGGGCTACCTTTGTAGAACAAACTTCCAACACAGCCCTTGGTGGAGCTAGAGGGAGCTGAGGCCTGGGTGCCTGCTGAGGGGCCTGGCCTGGCAGCCTTTCTCCTTTCAGGGCTTGGAGTTCCCAGTAACCCAGAGGCCCCACTGGGATCCCACTGAGCTTGGGGACACAAGCATTCAATGTTCAACCTTTTTCCCCACTGACTTCCCTCAACATGGGCATGGTCAGAACGTTCCCATTCTTTTTTTTTTTAAACCAACTTAAATAAATTTATTTGAAATTAAACTTTAATATATAATTAAATTAATTTAATTTTAAATTAAACTTTAAATAAATGAAAAATCCAAGTAGTGACATACAATGATAGAAATGAGGTAACTCAAGCTGTTTTCTGGTTTGTTTGGGTTTTTTTCCCCTCTTTTCAAAATAGACTTCACTTTAGGTCAGTTTTATTTTTTATGTAATCTTTTGCTCTTTAAGAGTTTGAGTTTTTGTTGCTTTTTTTTTTTCTTTTTACATATATTTTTTTCCCTTTGGAGTTTAGTTGCTTGGGGGCTTCCCAGGTCAAGCTAGTGGTAAAGAACCTGCCTGCTAATGCAGGGCACATGAGAGATGCAGGTACAATCCCTGGGTCTGGAAGATCCCCTGGACTAGGGAATGGCAACCCACTCCAGTATTCTTACCTGGAGAATCCCATGGACAGAGGAGCCCAGCGGGCTACGGTCCATAGGGTCGCACAGAGTCAGACACAGTTGAAGTGACTTAGCACACACATGGCACACACAGAGTTGCTTCCACTGCTCTGTTGATTTCTACACAGCAAAGTAAATCAGCCGTATGTATGCATAGATCCCCTCTTGGATTTCCTTCCCATTTAGGTCGCTACAAAGCACCAAGGAAAGTTCTCTGTGCTATACAGTAGGTTCTCAAGTTACCTATTTTATACATAGTTTCAATAGGGTATTTGTGTCGATCCCAATCTCCCAATTCATCCTACCACCTCCTTTCCCCCTTGGCATCCATACATGTCCTTTATGTCTGTGTCTCTGTTTCTGTTTTGGTTTTTTTTTTTTCTCTGCTTTGCAAATAAGATCCTTCATAGATGCCATTTTTCTAGATTTCACATATATGCATTAATACATGGTGTTTGTTTTTCTCTTTGTGACATTTCACTGTATATGACAGACTCTAGGTTCATCCATGTCTCTGCAAATGATACAGTTTCCTTTCTTTTTACAGCTAAGTAATATTCCATTGCGTTGTATATATGTACCACATCTTTGTTATCCATTCCTCTGTCAAGGGACATTTAGATTGCTTCCACATCCTGGCTGTTGTAAATAATGCTGCATTGAACATTGAGGTGCATTAGGCGTTTCCATTCTGAAAACAATTCTCTTCATCTGGTCTCTCTCTTCTTAGTCAAACTGATTGAAAAGCTTTCTTCGCTCTCTCCCCTCTCACTGCCTACCACTTACACCTCAGCCCACTCACTGTTCTGTTTTCTCCTCTGTCTCAAAATCTGTGTCTTCGGATGCTGGCCCTACTCCTATCTTGCCAACTCTAAGGCCCATTTCAGTCTTCATTTTGCTTCATCTCTTAGACCACACTTATGACCCCTCCTTGGGGCTTCCCAGGTGGTGCTCGTGGTAAAGAACTCATCTGCCAATGCAGGAGACATATGAGACATGAGTTTGTTACCTGGAGGAGGGCATGGCAACCCACTCCATTATTCTTTCCTGGAGAATCCCTTGGACAGAGGTGCCTGGTGGCTACAATCCATAGGGTTGCAAAGGGTCAGACATGACTCAAGCGACTGCATACACAAATGCCCCCTCCTTGATATGATTCTCTTCACCCCGCTTTAAAATATTCTTGATCTATTTCATACACTCTCCTCAAACTTAATACTCTCAGTTTTTTACTCAGCACTTATATCCCAAAGCTTTTCGAACCTCTGCCTTAGGACCTGGCATCCCTCGGCTCCAGGGCCCTGTCTCCAGCCGTTTAAACACTCCCAAGACTGAGCTTCTCCTCCACCCTAGGCCTGATGTCCTCCTCCCATCTCTGTCTCAGGACAGAGCATCCCCAGCAACCACAGCAGTGACCAAAGCCAGACCATTGCAAGTCACCGCTGCCCTTCCCTGACCCTCCCCGCTACATCCACTTGATAACCACGTCCTGTCCACTCTGCCCCCTTAGTACCCCTCAGATATCTCCCCATCACAGTCCCTCCCATGCCCGGACAGGTCCTCATCTCCTCCCTGCAACAACTGCAGCGGGCTCCAAATTGGTCTCTCTGCTCTCATTCCACCGCCCCCCGCCGCTACCACTGCATCTCCTCACTGCAGTCAGCGTTCTCTATAAAACGCAGAGCTAAACGGGTAGTTTCTATGCTCGATAGTCTTCAGTGCCCCGAGGGTAGCATCTAAATATTATTGCATGGCTCACAAGAACTTTCACAACCTGAGTCTGCCTGCTTTCTCCAGCCACGCAGCTTGGCGGCATCCACCCTCAACTCTCTATTGCAGCAAAACTGTCCTTGGATATGCTACACCCTTGCCTTCTAGTGTCTCTTCTCTCTGTTCTTCCTCTCCTACCTCCTTTTTGTCCACTGGGACTCTGCTTAGAATTTCTAATTCTCTAACCCCTGTGCTGTACTAGGGACACCTTGCCTGAGCTTCCTTGATTAAAGTAATCACTATTGCAATTGTGTGATCACACCTCACTACACTTTAAACTTGAGGACAAGAAATGTGCTTTTTTTGGTCTTTGGATCCCCGGCACCAAGTCATCGCTTGACATAGAGAAGGAGTAAAACAAATATTTGTTTGATGGGTAGATGGATGGGTGGGAAATGAAAAATTATTGTGCAGGAAAAGTTTCCTGATTATTCAGAGGTAGTCTGGCTTTCAGATTTCTCACCTTAACCCCAAGAGTCTGGCACCTGTTACATGAAGTCGGACCTCAGAAGGATCCAAAGCAACACATCAGAGTGCTTTCCCTGGGACCAAGGGGATGGGAACACCTTCTCTAGGTTCCTGGCAGAAAGTTTAGGCACTGGGTAGCATGCAACCGAAGCAGGGCTCCAGCTCTGCTCTCAATGTGGCCCGGAGGAGTGCCTTGTCAAACCAGGGAGATGGGAGCAATACAGTAAAGCACTTGACCAGAAGACAAAGCCAACCTCTCTACAGTTTGTCTGCTGCAGAAAAAGGGAGCGCTGAACAATGCACCAGTCTGGGGATATACACAATGGAACATTACTCAGCCATTAAAAAGAATGAAATAAGGCCATCTGTAGCAACATGACTGGACCTAGAGATTGACACATTGAATGAAGTCAGACAGAGAAAGAAAGATCATATGATATCACATATTGGAATCACGACTGAGCGACTGAACTGAACTGAATTGATATTGGAATCAAACAAATGATACAAATGAACTTAATTATAAAACAGAAACAGATACACAGACTTAAAGAAGAATCCATGGTTACCAGGAGGAAAGGGGAGAGGAGAGGAATAGTGAGTTTGAGATTGACATTTATACACTGCTATATTTAAAATGGATAACCAGCAAGGACCTACTGTATAGCACAGGGAACTCTGCTCAATATTCTGTAATAGTCTAATTGGGAAAAGAATTTGTAAAAGAATAGATATATGTTCCCAGGTGGCACTAGTGGTAAAGAACCCACCTGCCAGTGCAGGAGACATAAGAGGCAAGGGTTCGATCCCTGGGTCAGAAAGATCCCCTTCCCAAAGGGAATGACAACCCACTCCAGTATTCTTACCTGGAGAATCCCATGGACAGAGGAGCCTGGCAGGTTACAGTCAACAGGGTCGCAAAGTGACTTAGCACATATGTGTAACTGAATCATTTTGTTGTACATCTGAAACTAATACAACATAGTTAATCAACTATACCTCAGTGTAAAACAAAAAGTTAAAAATATAAAATAAATAAAATATTTAATATTTTAATAAATTTTATTAATAAAATAGGTAATAAAATAATATAAATTAATATTTTATTTTATTTTTTATTAGTTGGAGGCTAATTACTTTACAATATTGTAGTGGTTTTTGTCATACATTGACATGAATTAGCCATGGATTTACATGTATTCCCCATCCCAATGCCCCCTCCCACCTCCCTCTCCACCCCATCCCTCTGGGTCTTCCCAGTGCACCAGGTCCGAGCACTTGTCTTATGCATCCAACCTGGGCTGGTGATCTGTTTCACCCTAGATAATATACATGTTTCGATGCTGTTCTCTTGAAACATCCCACCCTCGCCATCTCCCACAGAGTCCAATAGTCTGTTCTATACATCTGTGTCTCTTTTTCTGTTTTGCATATAGGGTTATTGTTACCCTCTTTCTAAATTCCATATATATGTGTTAGTATACTGTAATGGTCTTTATCTTTCTGGCTTACTTCACTCTGTATAATGGGCTCCAGTTTCATCCATCTCATTAGAACTGATTCAAATGAATTCTTTTTAATGGCTGAGTAATATTCCATGGTGTATATGTACCACAGCTTCCTTATCCATTCGTCTGCTGATGGGCATCTAGGTTGCTTCCATGTCCTGGCTATTATAAACAGTGCTGTGATGAACATTGGGGTGCACGTGTCTCTTTCAGATCTGGTTTCCTCGGTGTGTATGCCCAGAAGTGGGATTGCTGGGTCATATGGCAGTTCTATTTTCAGTTTTTTAAGAAATCTCCACACTGTTCTCCATAGTGGCTGTACTAATTTGCATTCCCACCAACAGTGTAAGAGGGTTCCCTTTTCTCCACACCCTCTCCAGCATTTATTGCTTGTAGACTTTTGGATAGCAGCCATCCTGACTGGCGTGTAATGGTACCTCACTGTGGTTTTGATTTGCATTTCTCTGATAATGAGTGATGTTGAGCATCTTTTCATGTGTTTTTTAGCCATCTGTATGTCTTCCTTGGAGAAATGTCTGTTTAGTTCTTTGGCCCATTTTTTTGATTGGGTCATTTATTTTTCTGGAGTTGAGCTGGAGGAGTTGCTTGTATATTTTTGAGATTAATCCTTTGTTGCTTCGTTTGATATTATTATTTTCTCCCAATCTGAGGGCTGTCTTTTCACCTTACTTATAGTTTCCTTTGTTGTGCAAAAGCTTTTAAGTTTCATTAGGTCCCATTTGTTTATTTTTGCTTTTGTTTCTAATATTTCGGGAGGTGGGTCACAGAGGATCCTGCTGTGATTTATGTCAAAGAGTGTTTTGCGTATGTTCTCCTCTAGGAGTTTTATAGTTTCTGGTCTTACATTTAGATCTTCAATCCATTTTGAGTTTATTTTTGTGTATGGTGTTAGAAAGTGTTGTAGTTTCATTCTTTTACAAGTGGTTGACCAGTTTTCCCAGCACCACTTGTTAAAGAGGTTGTCTTTTTTCCATTGTATATCCTTGCCTCTTTTGTCGAAAATAAGGTGACCATAGGTTCGTGGATTTATCTCTGGGCTTTCTATTCTGTTCCATTGATCTATCTTTCTGTCTTTGTGCCAGCTTGATGACTGTGGCTTTGTAGTAGAGTCTGAAGTCAGGCAGGTTATTCCTCCAGTTCCATTCTTCTTTCTCAAGATTACTTTGGCTATTCGAGGTTTTTTGTATTTCCATACAAATTGTGAAATTATTTGTTCTAGTTCTGTGAAAAATACCGTTGGTAGCTTGATAGGGATTGCATTGAATCTATAGATTGCTTTGGGTAGTATAGCCATTTTGACAATATTGATTCTTCCAATCCATGAACACGGTATGTTTCTCCATCTGTTTGTGTCCTCTTTGATTTCTTTCATCAGTGATTTATAGTTTTCTATGTATAGGTCTTTTGTTTCTTTAGGTAGATATACTCCTAAGTATTTTATTTTTTTTTGTTGCAATGGTGAATGGTATTGTTTCCTTAATTTCTCTTTCTGTTTTCTCATTGTTAGTGTATAGGAATGCAAGGGATTTCTGTGTGTTAATTTTATATCCTGCAACTTTACTATATTCATTGATTAGCTCTAATAATTTTCTGGTAGAGTCTTTAGGGTTTTCTATGTAGAGGATCATGTCATCTGCAAACAGCGAGAGTTTCACTTCTTCTTTTCCTATCTGGATTCCTTTTCCTTCTTTTTCTGCTCTGATTGCTGTGGCCAACACTTCCAAAACTATGTTGAATAGTAGTGGTGAGAGTGGGCACCCTTGTCTTGTTCCTGATTTCAGGGGAAATGCTTTCAATTTTTCACCATTGAGGATAATGCTTGCTGTGGGTTTGTCATATATAGCTTTTATTATGTTGAGGTATGTTCCTTCTATTCCTGCTTTCTGGAGAGTTTTAATCATAAATGGATGTTGAATTTTGTCAAAGGCTTTTTCTGCATCTATTGAGATAATCATATGGTTTTTATCTTTCAATTTGTTAATGTGGTGTATCACATTGATTGATTTGTGGATATTAAAGAATCCTTGCATTCCTGGGAAATATTTTAATTTAATAAACTGTAAATAAACATTTTATATGAGATGCAAACATAGGAACAAGTCTTAAGGACAAAGACTTTTTTTGTATTCAATGTGGCCCCCAGGCTTGTTTGTCTTCCCTGAAATAGCTTCCAGAAAAATGAATAAAATACCAATGAGGGAGAAAACCTTGATTCATTTCTCAACCCTCAGCCTCTCTCTCAAAGGCAGAGCCCATTGACTAAAACCTGGGGGTCTGGAACCTGGACAGATGCCAGGAAATAGAAGCCCAGATGCCTGCTCCTACCAATAATGAGTGCAGCAGGCCACGGTAGCATTGTCAATGATGTCTTACGTTTCAGAACCCGCTTTATAGGCTGGGTCTTTGTTCCTGCTCTTTTCTCTGATTGCTCTCCCACCACACTGTCTCTTAAAGTCTTAGCCATCCCTCAAAACCCAGTGCAAATGCATGATCTGTGAAGCTTTCTCAGAGCCCCCCACCCCACCCCAAGCCTGTGTTAAGCCTTATCTTCCCCTTCTATAATATTCAGTCTCTCAGTAGTGTCCTACTCTTTGCGGCCCCATGGACTGCAGCCTGCCAGGCTCCCCTGTCCATAGGATTGCCCAGGCAAGAATACTGGAGTGGATTGCTATTTCCTTCTCCAGGGGATCTTCCTGACCCAGGGATGGAATCCACATCTCTGGCGTCTCCTGTATTGGCAGGCAGATTCTTTACCCCTAGCACCACCTGGGAAGCCCTATTTCTTTTATGACATTAATCTCAATTTCTCTTTCACTGGTATTTCCTATGACTGTCTGATGATGTTCTTGACAAGATCATAAATGCCTGGCAAGGAGGAACTGTTTTAGCCATGTCTACATTTCCGATGGTTCTACCCCTGTGTTCTAGGCATGTGATAAGTGTGCATTAAATTGAATGACAATTATCAAAGCATTACACCATGCAATTTTACAAAGCACCATGCAGACAACTAGGTTCATAAGTTCAAAGCATATGGAAAAAAGAGGAGTGATCATATGGGTAGGGCTTATCTGGGAAGACTTCCAGGAGGAGGTGTGGCTGGAGGAAGCTGTGCCAGGTGGGGCTGAGAATCGTGACCAAAATCTGTTAAGTTTTGGGAGGCAAAGGCCAGGTTTCTCTCCTTCCTCACCCAGCCTTTCCCTCATCCCAGTATAGAATAGTGGCAGTATGTATAGTGGTTAGAAATGCAGACTCTCAAGACAGACTGCCCAGATATATATCCTCAGCCAATTAATAGCTGTGTGACCTTGGCCTGGCCACCCATCTGGTCTCCGTTTCTTCCTCCCTGTAAAGTGTGGGTCAAGTAGTATCTAACTCACTGGATTACATGATGATTTAATGAATTAATTCATGTAAAACACTTACTAGGTGCCAACAGCTAATCTCAATGCTTTATACAGATTAACTCATTTAATCATAGCCCAGTGAGGTTGATACTATCATTATCCTCACGTTAAAGTGAAGAAACTGAGACTCAGAGAAACTGGGATGGGGAGGTCATTAGCTTGCATACGTGCATGATAAGTCGCTTCAGTCTTGTCTGGCTCCTTGTGATGCTATGGACACTATGGAGCCTGCCAGGCTCCTCTGGCCATGGGATTCCTCAGGCAAGAATGCTAGAGTGGATTACCAAGCCCTCCTCCAGGGGATCTGCCTGACCCCTGGATCAAACCCATGTCTCTTGTGTCTCCTGCAATGGCAGGCAAATTGTTTACCACTACCACCACCTGGGATATCCTACCCCAAAATGGCAAACCTTCCAAACATGGCAAACTTGGACCTGCTTACCCCCAACCATCCAACTCTTCCCCTGAAGAAACAGAACTACAATCATACCTCAAAATAATAGCTTTGCTTTCATTATAATTCATAACCATCTGCTAAGTGCTTTCACATTGGACCCTCACTACACTCCTATGAGAGAACCATCACTGCCCCTGCTTTTCAAACAAATTCATGAGGCCTGGAGAGGCAGTGAGACTTGGAGAAGCAGGCTCTGTGGTTCCAGGTCCATGAGCCTCCACCAGGCCCAAGCAGCCTCCAGCCCGGAGGCGGGGCCACAGGGCATCAGGCAGCTGGCCACAACCCCACTCCCCTGTCTTCCCCATGTCCCAGCCAACTCATCCTTCAGACAAATCCACCCTAGTCTCTGCCCAGGGCCCACCATGGCTGCCAGGAGCCCAGTTCATACCATCAAGGTCAATGAGTTTACAAAAAAATAGCTAAGGCCCCAGGATCTAGAGATGACAAAAAAAGAAAACCATTACCAAACAATAGAGAAAGAAGTGTTTAGAAGTCATTTTTAAAATAAAAGAGTTTGAAAATACAAAAAAGTAATGATGTACAAGGATTTCTAAAAAATATTTATTTATTTAGCTACACCAGGTCTTGGTTGTGGCATGCAGTATCCTTAGTTGCGGCACGTAGGATCTAGTTCCCTGACCAGGGATCAAACCCTGGCCCCTGTATAGGGAATGCAAAGTCTCAGCCACTGGACCACCAGAGAAATTCCCTAAAGGATTTTTTATGAAGCATATCTACTTCTAATTTGATGAGCATCCACCATCAAAAGGGTTTTGTTTGGAAGTCAATATTTTCCATCTCTAAAAAATGGATAAAAGAGTTGAACCAAAAATTTACACATAAAATACAAATGACCAATAGAATGTTCTCATAATCTATGAGAAGAATTCAAAACATAACACTGAGACACCACCAATTAAAGTGGGAACTTTTAAAATAATAGACATCGGAGTTAGGGCAGGGGCAGGCAATTGCCGGGGCTGAACTTTCAGGGAAGTATAAATTGAACCACTTTTTGAGAGAGTGATTTAGTCTGTGGTTCCAGGAGATAGTGGAGGACAGGAGAGCCTGGCATGCAGCCACACTGCAGTCCATAGAGTAGCAGAGTCAAACACAACATAGCAACTGAGCACCATGGGCAGGCTTAACATTATTCGTGTTCTTTGCCCTCACGATTTCATTTCTAAATGAAATGAAAATTTTCATTTATTAAGAAAAAATGTATAAAATATATTTAAGAAGATTCATGTAGTGTGTTTCACAAAAGAGAAAAAAAAAACGCAGCAATCTAAAAAGCTGGAGAAGAGAATGATTAAATAAGTAACAGCTCCTCCATTCAGTGGAATTCTTTGCCACTAAATATGACATGGAAAAGGTGAAGATTATTTAACAACCTTAAAAATGTTAACTGTGGGACTTCCCTGGCAGTTCCATAGGAGACTCCGGGCTTCCAATGTAAGGGGCACAGGTTTGCTATCTGGTTGGGGAAATAGGATCCCACATGCCACCTGGCACAGCCAAAAAATGAATATTAATTATGAAAAGCAGACAAAAATACATGATACACTGTATATAGACTAATCCCCATATTATAGAAAAATCTATGTATACAGGGACACTATAATGAAGTGATTAAAAGCCCATACTCCAGAGCCAGAGTGGTTGGGTCTCAGTCTGAGACTGCCCTTTACAAGCTGTGTGACCTTGGGCAGGTCACTTAACTGCATTATGCCTTTTTAAACTCATTTGTTGTAGGAATAATAATGGTACTTACCTCACTGATGCTTGGAAGACTGAATGAGTTAATAACTGGAACAGAGTAAGTTATATGTATTAGCTATTATTGTCATTGCTTACACATGGAAAAATGACTGCAAGAATAAACAATTTAGGATTATTTCTTATGAGTGGTATTACAGTAATGTTTATTTTGCTTTCTCAATATTTCTAAATTTTCTTTCATGTACATATAGTGCTTTTAATAAGAAAAGAATTGTTTTACTATAATTAAAGAAATTTGGGACAAACTTCTTAGGGAAAAAGACAAGGAATAAAAGTCCACATCAAGGTACAAGGCATTGATGACTTGCTAAGAAATCAGGGCAGGGATTGGGGAGATCCCTAAAGTATGAAAAGCCAAGACTGAGAAAACCAGACCTGTATCCAGACTGTGATAGTTAATTTGCCAACTCCGCTAGGCCATCTAGCTCAAACATCAGTCTAGATGTTGCTATGCTTTAGATATGATTGACATTTAAATCAGTCAACTTTGAGTATAGCAGATTACGTTCCTTAATTTGGGGGGCCTCATTTTATCAGTTGAAGGCCTTAAGAGAAAAATATTGAGGTCCCAGGAAGACAGGGAAATTTCCCTCCAGCCTGCCTTTGGCCTCAAGACTGTAACATCAACTCTTCCCAGAATTTCCAGCCTGCTGACCTGCTCTGTGAATTTCAGACTTGCCAAGTCCAACCAGGCAGAAGGGCCATTTCCTTAAAATAAACTCTCTGTTGGTTCTGTTTCTCTGGAGAACCGTAATATACGGGACTATACGAAGAAGCCGTGAGCATGCTTCCAACACAGTGCTCCATGTCGACAGCCTCCCTAAGGGTGGTGAGCCAGCCTGTAATTATCAGTCTATATCCTCTGTTTATGCTTAAAAAAAGAGGACTGACTGTTAGTGCTGGAAATATAAAAGAGCACAGCCTTCTTCATTTAAGAAAGAAAAGAAAAGCACAGACCCTTTCGTGGTGGAACAGATTCGGTCCTGCCCCAAATGGGACCACCTCACATCCTGCATGTTCTACAATAGGTTTTTATACATGTAGCAGCAGTGGCATCAAAGAAAACTGAGCCAAGAAGAAGTCTCATTTTAGAAGAAGCTCCCATGAAACCTGCAGCACGACCAGAGAGAAACAAGCCCTGGGCAAGCCACAGACTAGAGCGCCAGGTCTGGGCTGCGGACCTAGAAGGAAGCAGCTGGGGCCCCTCCCCCACTGCTCAGAGCTCTAGCCTTAGCAAGACCTGCAGGGTTTCTTTCAACTCAGAGCTTAGGAATGGACAGCAAGGAGGGTTCAACATGCTGAAGCCTACTTGTGTAAATGATGTGAAGTTTGATTTTAAAAAAATATTAAGGAAAACTGCATTCTGAAATTACCAAGCAATTTTCAGAGCACTTCTGGGGTTAAGCAGAGTCCCTCCTCACTGAGGAATGGATGAACCTCCCAGGTGTGGTCCTCTCGGATTTCCTTCTTGTGCTGTTCTGGATCTGTGTCACCTGCCAAACCTCTTTATCAACAAACCTCCAAATACTCACATCCTTGTGCCAGGAGCTGTTACAGAAATCACAGATAATTTCTGACTTTCTATTCACTGTTGCTCAAAGTTCAGACTTTTCATCAACTGTAGTTCAAACTACTTCTGGTCCTATTTGGTATAGAGAAATACATGTTGCAACTTAAGGAGATATGTCCTCTGCAGATGAACACACATGCAATAATCATAATTCAACTGTGTTACATTCTAGAGACGATTACAGACCCCCTCACACCAAGTCTTCTTGCACTTCATGTGGTAAGACTTAAAGCCCAGTGCCGAGCAGCTCATGTTGTTATCGCCAGTGTTCTTTTCTTTTTTTTTTTCCTTTTCCTTGGCTTTAATTAGTTTCAAATTTAAGAATGTTATTGATAATTTTCATAATTGACATCAAACATCTATTGAGAGTCTGCTTTGAACAGTCACCAGGAAAACCACTGGTGACTCATTATTTTACTTAATCTACACACCATCCATGAAGGAAGAGGCATTAGATAAATGCCATTTTTAGAGAAGAGACCACGGTTCAGAGACACTAAGGGATTTGTCCTAAGTCACTGAGCTTGCAAGTGGTAGAGCCAGGCTAGACCCTGGGACTGGTTGGCCTGTGAGACCCTCAGTTTCCATTTTGACCAATAGAAAAGAAAAGTCATGCCTGCCCGAGGACAGGCTAAACAGAAGACTCAGAAGCAGGGAAGGAAGCCCCAAGTCCTTAGCTGGCGACAGCAAAGGAAGAGGCTAAAGCCATCTGTCATTGATGACCTCAGATGAGGCCTCAGGCTTCCACGCCCAAGCCTCATGAAGCCACTTTTGAAAATCTGCCACCCGGCATATGCCAGGATTCCTCAGTGGGAACTTCTGCCTCAGTCTCTGCTTCTACCCAGCTCAGGGGGCTGTGACAGAGGGCTGCATGCTCACAAAACACGCCCTACCTGCCTCTCATGGCCACTCCTGCTCCTCACTCTTCCCCCTTCCCCAAGACCCACCATGGAGGCCAACGTGCAAGCAAGAGGCAAACCCTGGAATAAAAATGGCAGCTTCAGTCCCATCTCCACCCAAACCCATGTGGCTTTGGATATGTCATTTCACCTCTTTGGAACTCAGGTCCCTCCTATGAAACATGAAAGAAGAACATTCCAGGGTGCTGTGAGAGGCTACGTTTCCGGGGTGTGTGAAGTCACCTTGGCATGGTGGCTGGCATATGGTCAGCACACAGTCCGCAGGTGCTGGCCTCGGTGAGGGAGCTGAGCGCACTTCACTAATAGGGTCTCTCCTGACCCCAATGGACTCATCGCCACCTCCTCAGTGGCGTTGGCCAATGTCCAAGGTCAGGGCATCTATTGCACCTGAATTTACTCCTCAGTCTGAGTGAAGAAACTTGGCCTCTGTGACTGCTCCCTGGCACTGGCCTCTGTTACCACGCAGCCTTCCAGGCTTGCTCATGACCATCGCCCATACTCAGTCTGGGACTCCGACTCAGTAGTCAGGCCCCCGCTGGTGTGCCTGGAGGAGGTGACGTCTGCCTTGGCCACTGTTGCCGCTTCACCAGCATGTATGTGAAAAACGATAGCACGCACAGGGTCCAGATGTATACTCCTTAGGCAGCAACGGTTCTCAGGTACATGGATTCAGGGAACCCTGACAGGAATTGCAAAGGCCACCAAATATCAGAAGCTGTTGATTTGTGAACCAGGGAGTGAAAGCAGATTCTCAGCCCTCAGAGGGGAGTCCTGCACAGTCAGACCCTCAGTCGCGGCCCCAGAGAGTCCCCCAGCAGCTCTGCACCCAGGTGACCTTAGGCAGGCCCACTACCAGGCTGTGTCTAGCTTTCTGGACCACAGAAGTTGTGAAAGTTGAACATTATCTCTTTCTGTTACATAGATAACTATCTTTCACCTTGGGACGATCTACAAATAAAGGCTCTTAACATTAGCTATTTGTTCTAAAATAGTTAATGTTGTATAAACTCATACAAAGGTAATTAAAGGAAGTCTGTGGTACACCCTTTTGGGGGAGAATAAACGTATCTTTATTCATGAACAATTACCCACTGTTTTCTTTAAATTTCTATTTTTTTATTTTCCAAGGTGTGTCTGTTTTTATAATTTTAGATCAGTGGAATGAGGGATTCATGTGAAATTAATTTTGTGTACGTGCATTCCTCGTCTCTGTATTCAAAAGGACTACTTGCCACTACTAATTTAAATAACAACATAATTTTTATTTAAATAATATTTAAATAATTTAAATAATAATTTCCTATGCATATTTTAGGTCCTCCCTGGTAGCTCAAATGGTAAAGAATCTGCCTGCTATGCAGGAGACCCAGTTCAATTCCAAGGATCAGGAATATCCCCTGGAGAAGGGAATGGCAACCCACTCCAGTATACTTGCCTGGGGAATCCCGTGGACAGAGGAGGCTGGCAAGCTACAGTCCATGGGGTCACAAAGAGTCGGACATGACTAAGCAACTAACACACACATGCATGTTTTAGTGTTAACCAGTTTACTGTGCTCTCTCAGACCCACTGATTTTTAACCTCATAATAACTATCAGGCATAAACAAGGGACATCCTCAAGCCATGGAGCCTGGGTTGGTCTGTTTCCACTGCTGGGGATAAAAGTCATGCCACATGCTTCCTTGACCTCCTACCATCAAGGTGACCTGAAGACAGGGAATGTGCACATTTACCAAGAGCCAGTAGCCCCTACAATGACCTCAGTGGCCCACAGCCCACTGCATCTCACCCTCTTCCTGTTAAACAGGGACTGCATTCCAAGCCCCGACAGTAACTCCCTACTTCTCGGCTTTCACCTTTGCACACCCTCGGCATTCCTCTGTCATTCACTGTGCTCTGAACACCCTGTCATCACCTCTTAATCCTGGCTCACTGGGAGGGATGGGCGCTTTAATCAATGAAGGAGGAAATAGCTGAAAGCTGACCAACCCTAGTGGAAACCCACTCAGGCAGGTTTGTAGGGTTTGTGGGGAGACTGGCACAAATCCAGTCCATCCTGATGAGAGCTGCAATGGAACTTTCCTTCATTTGGTCCCGGGATCCCTTAGCCTTGGATGCTGTGCCATCCTACTGTATCCCAGAGGACCCAGGAATGAAGCCTCGAAGTCCAAGTGGGATGGAATATGGGACCAGGCATGATATAAAGAAAGACACACTGTCCAGCCCTCATCACACACTTCGATATCAAGTCATCACACACTTATTGCAAAATAGCCTTGTCAGTACAGAAATGATCAATAAAAAAGGGATGATTAAGCAAAGAGACAAGCAATGATAATGAGAGTAGAGTAAAATAAATTCTGTAAAAGATACACCACCCCCAAAAGACTGTAAGATTACCGAAGGCAAGCTGAGATGTTTAAGAGAGATCCCATCTGGGACTTCCCTGGTGGCTCAGTGGTAAAGAATCTGCCTGCCAGTGCAGGAGACACGAGTTTGATCCCTGGTCTGGGAAGATCCCACACACCAAGGGACAACTAAGCCTGCGCACCACAGCTACTGAGACTGTTCTCTATACAGCCTGGGAGCTGCAACTATTGAGTCAATGTACAGCAACAAGAGCCTGTGCTCTGCAACAAGATGAGCCACCGCAATGAGAAGCTCATTCAGCACAGCCAGAGGAAAGCCCACGCAGCAACAAAGACCCAGCACAGCCAAATAAACTTTAAAAATTCTAAAAAAATAAAGAGAGAGAGAGATCTATCCTGTTGGGATTATCTGGAACTAGATGATAGAATCAGTAGTGGCTGGGTTGTTCTGAATGATGGGAGCCACCTGCATGGCGGAGATGGAGAGAATTGCATCTAAGGCAAAAAGAGGGCTTGCAAGTTGGGCTTTTGTGGGAACTGACAGGTCCATGCTTTAGGCCAGTGGCTACGACAGAAATAAGGGCATAGTGGGAAATGCCTGTTAACATTACATTTAAGTCAACAAACCTTTGATAAAACAGGGACTTTGTAGAGATCCAAGCCCTGGTGAAGCAAGAAAAGAAAGAATTCCTTCTCCTTCCACAATATTTCTTTTTCGTAGTGGGAAGAAGCAGGTTGCAATCTTCCAGTTTGCTGATTCCAAGAGCTCTGCCTGTGGGCTGGACGCTTAGATCTGGGACATTTGGATTCTCTTTTAAATGGCATTTTCCAGCTTTCCTGGCCAAACCAAGGATGCCAATGACAGTGTCAGCCATGTGCTCCCTGCCTGAATCAGGATTCAGAGAAACCACAGGGCCAATACAACCTGTCAGGTCAGGGATTCTGCTCAGAATGTCTAACTCACAAGTCACTGGAAACTGTGTCAACAGGAACGTGTCTGGTACCTGCCTAATCCTCCCTGGTATTTCTGGGGCTGAACTTGAGTATCAGGGCTTCCAGATGTTCTAATCAGAGCCCAGGTAGGCTGGTTTGGGGAGAAGAGGCTCCAGTTGGGGCAGAGAGAGGATAAGGAGGCCCAGAACTGTCCACTATTCATTTTCCCTCTAAGAACCACACCCATCACCCTGCCCTGCAGTCAGGATGTGTGGGCTTTGAATGGACGGGAAAATTATCTTGATCCCCAGATAACTTTAGGCAACAACTCTCTGGCTTTTAGACTTGCTTTTGCGTTTTTCTCAGGGTGAAGCCCAGGATTATGGAATTTTCCCATCTTCTGCTTTTTTTTTTGGAAGGAGACTTGAATGGCCACTCTCTAAGCACTCCTGGTGGCTAGACCCCTGTCACCTGGCCATTCTGTCCCCATGGGGCCTGGCCCAATGTCACCATTCTCTGCTCCTGGGTAGAGACAAAGGTGTTTGGTGAGCAGACTCTTTTATTTAACATTACAAAACTTTGTCTTCCATTATTAAGTAATTATGTTGCGTGTGCATGGTCTGTTCTCCCAATTAGACTCACTTCCAGGAAAGCAGGATCTTATTCTCTATTTGTAGCCCACTGTTATGCAGCAAGTACCAGTTGTCAGATGCTTGTAGAAATCAACCAGGCAGAGGTCAGCAGTGCATTTCTGAGTCAGTGTGTGAGAAGACAACAAAGGGAAAAATTAACTGGTTTCCTTGAGATTTTTATTCCAAGGCAGAAGGGTAGAGGACGAGTTTCACTCCACTTCTGCTAGGGTTCCTGGCCTGTCTCTGCACCACCCACCATACCCAGGAGATGCCAGTGCATGGTAAAGTCACTCATTTGCAACAATTCTTCACAAATTTACCAACTAGTAAATTTACATACTCAGTTAGAGTGTGGGTCCCCAGCTTTGCCACCTCATCTCCCCCAGCCCCATCCCCCATTCCAGCCAACCTCCCTCCACCTAATATACACACATACCTCATTTATCTCTATTTCTATGGATCCTCAGCTCTTCACAACCCCCCACTCCCAGGCTTAGCCCTGTTCCAGGCACGTGGAAAGACATAGGCTTCAGAGGCAGGCAGACCCAAGTTCAAACCCAAGTGTGTCGCTTTCTAAATATGAGACCTTGAATAGGTTACATAACCTCTCTATACCTCAGCTTCCTCATCTGTGAATTGGACGTATGATACCTGCCTCAAAGTTACCCCGTAGATAAAGCACCTGGCTTATCCCTTTCCTAACTTATTTTCCTTTAGTTTCCAAGTCATTCTGGAAGTTCGAAGCCCATTCCGATGAGATTTAGCACATCACTCAAAGCAGTGCTAATTTGCTGAACCCCCTCCTGCTCACCAACTTCGCTCTCATACTAGCCTTCTCCTAACTCTGACCCGTAACCATAGCAACCTCTGCCCCCATCCCAACCCCCTGTAGATAGACCTCTCCAACCCCAAAGCCTGCTGCAGCCCCCCACTGCTGTCCGCATGTCACCCCTGCTCTTTGTCCTGTGCGGAGGCCCCTGCCATGACTGTGGGGCTGCGTTTGCTATGCCAAATGCTGCAACCAAGGCCCTTCCTGCACCTGCCCATCACACTGACTTTCCTGCATGCACACACTGGCATGTAAGTGAGAACGGCAAAGATGCTGTTCCCCACCCAGAGGCACTTGAGAAGTTACTAGTACTTTCTGCAAAGTGTGGCTTCAGAGCTCCTTTGGGCTTGGCTTCGGAGCAAAGAATTCTTCCTTCTCAGCATCCTCAGGGATGGTTGTTCTTCATCCATGGAGAACAAATTCAATGTGTGGAAAATGTCAAAAGTCACAGAGAAAAGAAAAAGTGGCAGCATGCTGGGATGGAAGGACCACAGCCCAAAGCAGAGGGCTTTCTGCAGCCCTGTCCCTTCCACATGGAGTGGCCACTTCTCTGAGAATTTTCAGTATCCTCATTTATAAAAGAGGCTTGGCCACAATGCCTCACAGGGCTGTCATGAGGATCCAAGGAAATGAGATAGCTATGAGAATGAAATCCAATCAAAGAGTGATTGCCATTACTGCTACCTTCTTGGGGACTTTCTCATGCAACTGCCGGCCGTAAACTCCCTGAGACATGAGCCTGCTGACGTGACCTACCTGCTGGTCAACACTGAGTCCTCGGGCCTCATAGCTCTGTGTCTGAATGGCTCTCCATAAATATCTGCTGATCAGTTGATCAGCTGAGTTCCCTGTCTTTTCAATGAAGGAGTTACACAGTCATCTTAAGCCTCTTCTCTCACCAGCTGTTAAGAAGCTGCCCACATATAGGATGGGTTTGCGGGCTAAGAGGTATTAGCCTTCTTTGTTTTGATAAAAAAAAAAAAAATGAGGCTAACCACCAAGGCACGAGACAGGAGTTTTTTCATGTCTCATAAATTTGGTAAGGCAATTTCCACAAGAAAAATCCCAAGAATGCTCTAAGGAATGGCAACATCATCAGAAAAACATGTGTAACCTCACAAAGTGACCACTTTGAAAAGGATAACCCTTAGTAGATGGCTATGTTCATAAATGTTTGTATTTAAAAAAAAAAGGAGGGTGGGAGTCCATGACTGGGCTGTCACACCAAGAGGAAGAATGCTTACCAGGAACCCCTACCTGTGCCAAGACCATCACTTTGGAAAGGTGATGTACTGTCAGGAGGAGATAGACCCAGGAAGAGATGAGACCTGGAAAGAGGACACCAAATGTGGTAGGAGGGGCCTGCTAATTAGACCAGTAGGTGAAACAGACAAGAAGGGAGGTGAGGCTGGGCTGGATGAGCTTGGATGAATCAAGCCTTCCCATGGGGCGGGGACATCCTGTCTAAAACACTAGCCTTGTTTAAATCCCTTATAAAAGGTTTCTGTCCCACTCACCTGGTACTCCACAGACCGCATAACAGCTACTTGCTTCATCCTGCCTGTGCATTAGGTAAGTCCCCTCCTGAGGAACCTCTTTCTTGCTCGCAGTGTCTTGGTGATCTGAGCTGATAAAACCAGGGCTACCAGATAGGGTCTTGTAGGGCTACCAGTGGTGGCTGTGGGCAGAAAGCGTCTGCTCTGATGGGCTTGGGCAAACCAGGTGTTCTTCCAAAGCAGCTACAATCTCTCCTCCTCCCCTGTGGCTGCTCTGGCAGCAGCTCCTTTCACTGAGAGGCTGTGTTGGAAATAGCGACAGAGCCACCCACGTACCTTCCTAGAGCAGCTAAGTTGTCTGGCTTTTAAGGTTCTGGAAGCCTCAATGCAGTGCTCAGAGTCTGTGCCACCAAGCAACTTCTGCCAAACCCAACAATGGGGTTGAGCCTTCTCGTGGAGGGAGAGGCTTACATGGCAGCTCTCTCCCACCCCAGGGTCATATGTAGGCAAAATGTGTTCGTGAATTTTATTTTTTTTTTGAGACTTCATTTTTAATATTATTTATTTATTTATTTGGCTGCACCAGGTCTTAGTTGCAGCAGGCAAACTTAGTTGCAACATGTGGGATTTAGTTTTCTGACCAGGGATCAAACCTGGGACTGCTGCAATGGGAACATGGACTCTTAACCACTGGACCACCAAGAAAGTCATGAGTCTGCACATTTATTCTAAGGGATTTGAAATGTAACTAAAAGGTTATCTTATTATTATCTGTACAGTTTAAAGGTCAGTGACCTCCGTCTTCCACAAGGATTTTTTTTTTTCTTTTAAAGATCTTTTCACTTCTCTGTTGAGGTGCAATAGTGTGAGTTTGACCTACACAAGGAGCAAGGTCTTGTTGAAAGACCTTGAAAGCAAGGTCTGCTGTGATTTTTGGCTACTAGATGGTAGCAAGGACACCCCTTGAAGAGCTCCCCTAGGGTCTGTAACTTTCCACATAATCTGCTTCCTCCAGCACTGAGTCCCCCCACCCCTTCCCTCCTTTACTCACTTAGCTCTCTAATCATGCCTTTCTCTCCCCCACGGCCTTCTCCTTCCCTTCTCCACGGTACTCTCTCCCCTGGTTTTCCAGCTTCTGTAGCTTTCCATTCCTCACAACCCCCGCTTGCATCTGAAGCTCACCATGTGTGATGGTCATCTCTTTTGGGCTCTACAAAGCTATGATCAATGCATCTCCAGGTTTCGTTGCCTCTTGCCCATCCACCAAATCCAGAAACCAGGGAAACTCTCCCTTCAGTTCCTCACAGGCCACCAGGGCCATGGAGGAACCACACAGCTATGGGCAGCTGACTTCCTCCAAGATCCTAGCGCTGAGGACAGAGGTCACATTCAGAGAAACATGAACTCTCAGAACTGGAAGCCCTCCCACCCAGGAAGGCACCAGCTCCACAGTATTCCTGGCAGCTGGCAGCCCGGCTTCTCCGTGAACACATTCTGAAAAGGAAGCCAGAAAGGGCAGAGTTGAGCCCTGGTTGGCCCCCATCAGAGGCAGGAGTTGACCCACATATGTACTTACTGCATGTGGGTGTTCCCAGCAGGACCCTAATACCTGTGATAGCAATGGCATTGCCCTGTCCATGGGGTACAGTCTAGAAGGCTCACTGCATTTGGCTTCTAGGATTTCTTGGTTCCTTACAAGCTGTGTGGCCTTGGGCAAATGACCTAACTTCTCTGAGCCTGTTTCTTCACCTATAGGTGAAGAAAAAAAAGTGAAGATAATCAGAATTACAGGAGATGATGCCTCTGAAAGTGCCTGGTGAGCAGAAGAGTGTACATAGATGTGCACAAATTATATGTGGGTATAATAACCTGCTAATGATATTTAATAGCTAGCACTTAGTCTTGACAGCCTCTGCCAAGTGTTTTACATGAAAAATCTCTTTAAATCTTCACAATAATGGTATAAAATAAATACTAGTACTGCCTTCATTTCACAGTGAGCAAACTGAGGCACAGAGAGGCAAAGCATCCCGAGCCCGCTCACCAGACAGGGAGGCGGTGGGGCCGCATCTAGACCCAGCCTGCAACCACACCTGCTCCTCCTTCCCGTCGATAAAACGCGTTAGGTAGGCAATGCCAAGGAAGACACAGCAGAGGAGCCCAAAGCAGAGCTGAATAGGCAAAGAAAGGACTTAGAAGCAGGAGTGCTTTCTAGGAACAGCTAGCTTGATTACGGAGCCCCCAAGCGGGGGCTTTTCCTCTTTCCTCAGCAGGACTCGAAGATGCCGCAGTTACTGCGAAACATTAACGGGATCATCGAAGCCTTCAGGCGCTATGCCAGGATGGAGGGTGATTGCGCAGTGCTGCAAAGAGGGGAGCTGAAAAGGCTCCTGGAGAAAGAGTTCGCTGACGTCATCGTGGTAGGAGACCCACGGGTCAAGGGTGCGGGGAGCGGGAGGGAAGAGAGAATGACCATATTTGCCTTGGGATTCATCTGACTATTCTAGCAATGGCAATCGTTACTTTCTGTTGCTTCTTAAATCTGATATGGCGGCCACTTCTACATCTACCGGAAGTGTGATCATCAGTAACGAGCATTCACGAGAAGCACGGCTTTGTGCTTGGCTGGAAGCAGTTGCTCCAAGATATTAGCTGAGAGGTCGCATCAGAAGTGAGGGGTAGCAGCTGGAGGAGACTCTGGGAGCCCCTCCCTACAAGACAGCCCCAGGGCCCTGATGCACTTCGCTGTCTCTCCCTGCCTTTGGTGTGCAGCTAAAGAAACCAGGATGGTGAAAGTCCTGGGGGCAGGAAGGTGTGTGCTGTTTCTGCACACTGAGGGAAACCCACCAGATGCCCCTACTTGGCAAAACACCTGACCCCTTCAGTGAGGACCTCACAGAATTCCCACGGGGCCATCTTCTTGCTGAGCTTCTCTTGGTGTCGGGCTCGCTGAAGGGAAAAACCACCTCTATGCCAGGGTCCAGGGGCTGAGGACAGCCTGAAGAATCACTACAAGCTCAGTCATTTAGTCATTCTTCATGAAATCTTTATCCAGTTCTCCTGTAGACCAGAAACTGGGTCCAACACAGAGGATACAAAACAGAGCCTGCTTCCTGCCTTTGAGGGAGAGAGGCTGGACTAAATGAGAGTGATTCTGTGTTAGTGCTTCTGTGGTAGCAGTGTGTGTGTGTGTGTGTGTGTGTGTGTGTGTGTGTGTGTGTTTGTGTGTGTGTGTGTGTGTGCAGTGTCGGGGTGCCAAGTAGCTAGGCCCCCAGGCCCAGGGGTGGGATGCCTGGAAACAGCTGACTGGCCTGACCTTGTCCTCCTCAGAGGAGGGGTACTGATGTAGCCTCATCTTCCCCACAGAAACCCCATGATCCGGCCACTGTGGATGAAGTCCTGCGCCTGCTGGATGAAGATGACACAGGGACAGTGGAATTCAAGGAATTCTTGGTCTTGGTGTTCAAAGTCGCCCAGGCCTGTTTCGAGACACTGAGTGAGGGTCCTGAGGGAGCGTGTGGATCTCAGGAGTCTGGCCGTGATGCCCCTGCAGCCACCCAAGAGCCAGGGGAAGGACAGAGAAGCAGCCCTGCAGTGGGAAGGCCTGGGAGCAGGCAAGGCCCTGCAGGGAGCAGCGACGCACAGAGTGAGCAGGCTTCCGGGGGGCCAGGAGGGCCTGGGCTGCAGACCCAGGGTCAGGACATCAGCTCTGCTCAGATCAGTCACCAGGACAGGCAGTTTGAGTCTCAGAGACAGGAGGGAGTGAGCCAGTCTACACAAGCAAGGAGTCACGTGGAGCAGGCCCAGAGAGTGCGAGAAGACAAGAGTCCTCAGACCAGAGAGAGGGGGACAGAGAGAGAGCCGCAGGCCAGGGAACAGGACAGAGCCCACCAGACAAGTGAGGCCGGCACTGGAACCATAACTCAGACCCACACAAGTACCACTCAGACAGTGGAACAAAATAGGAGCCATCAGACTGGAAGCGCCAGCACCCAGCCACAGGAGTCCACCAGAGGGACTGAGACCCACAGTCAAGACGGGAGGCAGACAAGCCAAGTGGTGACAGGAGGACATATTCAGACACAGACAAGCTCACAAACCCAGACGGTGGAACAAAATAGGAGCCATCAGACTGGAAGTGCCAGCACCCAGCCACAGGAGTCCACCAGAGGGACTGGGACCCACAGTCAAGACGGGAGGCAGACAAGCCAAGTGGTGACAGGAGGACATATTCAGGCAGAAACAAGGTCACAAACCCAGACGGTGGAACAAAATAGGAGCCATCAGACTGGAAGCGCCAGCACCCAGCCACAGGAGTCCACCAGAGGGACTGAGACCCACAGTCAAGATGGGAGGCAGACAAGCCAAGTGGTGACAGGAGGACACATTCAGGCAGAGACAAGGTCACAAACCCAGACGGTGGAACAAAATAGGAGCCATCAGACTGGAAGTGCCAGCACCCAGCCACGGGAGTCCACCTGCAGCCAGGCCAGGGGGACTGAGACCCACAGTCAAGACGGGTATCAGACGAGACAGGTTGTGACAGGAGGACACATTCAGACACAGCCGGGGTCACAAACCCAGACACGCACTCAGACCAGGGAGCTTGACAGGAGCCATCAGGGAGGAAACACTAGCATCCAGTCACAGGAGTCCATCAGAGGCACTGAGATCCACAGTCAGGATGGGTATCAGTCGAGACAGGCTGTGACGGGAGGACACATTCACACACAGGGAGGTGCCCCCCAGGCCGTGGAACAGGACAGGGGCCAGATTACAAGCCACACCAGGACAGGAGAACAGGGCCAGACCCAGAGGCAGTCAGGCAGTACTCAAAGACAGACACAGGTGAGCAACTGCGAGGCAGGAGAGACAGTGCTGGGAGGGCAGGCCCAGACTGGGGCGAGCACTGTGACGGGCAGAAGGGACACGAGCGGTACCCACCCACCGTGCAGTGTGACAGGAGGTCAGGGAGAAAGAGATCCCACCGCGGTTCAGCAGGAGTGGGTTGATGACCACACAAGGGAGACAGTGATCCGAAGGCAGGACCAGGGCAGTCTGCACGCTAGTGTCCCTTCAGCACAAGGCCGGGAGGCAGCCCAGCCAGAAGGGAAGCGAGGACTCACAGCTAGGGGACTGTATTCCTACTTCAAAAGCAGCAAGCCATGAGTGCCCCAGCCCTGGACTCCGGTGCCCAGCACAGAGAAGAGCAGAGGGCAGTTGGCTTGCTGTGCCCTGGCCAGTCCGGTTAGCAAGTCTCTGAACGTTAGCTCTTCATCGCGGTACTTCGCTCTTAGTTCTTTCTCAGTGAGGCCATTTCTGCAAGGTGATTGCTATCCTAAAATTTTGTCTCTTACCTGCTTTGCTGAGCAGACGCTCTCAGGGGCAAGAAGACATGGAACAACTCATCCCTTTGTGCCACGTTTTCCTTAGCTTGTGGGGGGTTTCAGTTACTTTTATAGATTCTGTTGTCTGCCATTGCCTCATCTATCCTAATGAATCAATAAAAGCTTCCTAAGCAACTGGGCTTCATGTTTCATTCAATTACTATTAACATGATGGACTAAAGACTACAGGACTTTGATGACAGGACTTTGGTGATGAACTGGACGTGGTCCCTACCCTTGTAGAACATCTGGTTGAGAAAACACTATGCAAGATTCCACAAGTTATGTAACCACTGTGGGAAAGAGTATGGAGATTCCTTAAAAACACTAAAAGTAGATTTACCATATGATCCAGCAATTCCACTCCTGGGCATATATCTAGGAAAAGACAAAAGCTCTAATTCAAAAAGGTACAGGCACTACAGTATTCATAGCAGCACTATGTATAACAGCCAAGTCACGGAAGCAGTGCAAATGTCCATCAACAAATGAATGGATAAAGATGTGTTACATATATACACAATGGAATACTACTTAGTCATAAAAAGGAGCGAAATAATGCCATTTGCAACAACATGAATGGACCTAGAGATTATCATACTAAGTGAGGTAAGTCAGATAAAGAAACATATTATATGATATCATTTATATGTAAAATCTAATAAATAGTACAAGTGAACTTATTTACAAGACAGAAACAGACTCCCAGACATAGAAAACAAGCTTACAGTTATCAAAGGGGAAGGGGGAAGGGATTAACAGATGCATAATACTATAAATAAAATAGATTTAAGTAACAAGGTTTGACTGTATAGCACAGAGAACTATATTCAATATCTTCTAATAAACTATAATAGAAAATCATTGAAAAAAGACAATATATACATTTACATATATATATAACCAAATCACTTTGTCAAACACCTGGAACTAACACAATATAGTTAAGTCAACTATACCTCTAAAAAAAGAGATTTCAAGGGCTGTCAGAGTCAAAGAGAAGAGATACCATACTTTTATATTTGGCAGAAATGGATCAGGAAAGTTGCAGTCAGAAGAGGTTCCTTTTGGTAAATGCTCTTAAAGGACAATCAGGATTTAGGTAGGCAAAGGTATTCTCAGTCTCTAAGGTAATCTCACAATCTCTAATTCTACAGTGCAAAGTCTCTGTTTACCTTGTAAGGTCACAAAGGAACGCTGACCTAAGGGTATCAAAAAGTGAAAGAAGGCTTCCAGGGACTGTGTAAAGAAAGGAAAAGGCATGTGTTCCCAGGAACTGAGCCAAGAGCCTGGGCTCCCCTTTCCCACTCTCTCACCCATGTCAGCTCTGATCATTCATGATGTCTCACTCATTGGATATGAACAGGTTATGAGTAGAACCTCTCCATTTTGGTTTATTGTGAGAATCACCTCGGAAGTAGGTTTTAAAATACAGGTTTATAAACCTAAACCTAGAGACGCTGAGTCCCAAAGTTTGGAGCATAGCCTACACAAAGTGTTTAGGAACTTCTTAAGTGAAATTTGACTTCTGATAGAATGGCAGACTAGATACTCTGAAGGACCTCCATAAGAAAGCAAGTAGATCCTATATAAACCACATTTCTTTCATTACATTATTGGTTTATAGGAAAAAACGGAAATCTCCCAGGAGCAAACAAAATGTGTTAGGCTGAATAATAATCTCCCAAAATGTCCATATCCTGATCCAAGGAATATGTGAATATATTATGTTATATGGCAAATGGAACTTAGTAGATGTGATTAAATTAAGAGTCTTGAGATGAGGATATTGTTCTGGATTATCCAGATGGGCCCCATGTAATCACAAAGGTCCTCATAAAGGTGAAGCAAGAGGACCAAAGTCAGTAAAAGGATTGGAGTTGTAGTGATGTGTCATAAGCCAAGGAATTCAGGTGGCTTCTAGAAGCAAGAAAATGTAAGGAAATAGAATTCCCCTAGAGCCTCTAGTTCCCTTTCCAGCACCTTGATTTTAGACTTCTGATTTCCAAGGATGCAAGGGAATAATTTTTTTAATTGTTTTAAGCCATTAGGTTTCTGGTAATTTGTTACACAGCAATAGAAAACTAATACCCAAAACAAAAACTCAGAACTAGAGCCAGAAGAGTAAGGAGGAAGCATGTGTAAAAGGTAAGGTTGTCCTTCTCAGGACAAAGTGATTTTGTATCTGTCCCTACTATAAAGATGGTAAAGCATCTTGCTTACAATGCAGGAGACCTGGGTTCAATCCCTGGGTCAGGAAGATACCCTGGAGAAGAAAATGGCAACCCACTCCAGTACTCTTGCCTGGAAAATTGCATGGATGGAGGAGCCTGGTAGGCTATAGTCCATGGGGTCGCAAAGAGTCGGACACGAGTGAGTGCACTTTCTTTTCTTTCCTACTATAAAGAAGGCTGAGCGCTGAAGAACTGTTGCTTTTGAACTGTGGTGTTGGAGAAGACTCTTGAGAGTCCCTTGGCCTGCAAGAGATCCAACCAGTCCATCCTAAAGGAGATCAGTCCTGGGTGTTCATTGGAAGGACTGATGCTGAGGCTGAAACGTCAATACTTTGGCCACCTGATGCAAAGAGCTGACTCATTTGAAAAGACCCTCATGCTGGGAAACATAGAGGGCAGGAGGAGAAGGGGACAATAGAGGATGAGATGATTGGATGGCATCACCGACTCGATGGACATGAGTTTGGGTAAACTCCAGGAGTTGGCATTGGACAGGGAGGCCTGGCATGCTGCAGTTCATGGAATTGTAAAGAGTCAGACACAACTGAGTGACTGAACTGACTGAACTACTAACCTTTAGGTATAAAGGCCAAAGACAAATAGCAAAGGACTTGCAAGGAAACATGGAATAGTATTCTCACAATCCTTTCATGGGGACTGTATTAGAGAATGAGCTTCCAAAACAAACAAACAAGACAGAGAATCATAAAAGTGTTTGCCATAGAATGTGATACAAGGCATTTCAACATATTTAACTGTAGACTAAGACTAAAAAGGGAGGAAAAGCTGACAGAATAACATTTGACATTATATGCTTTAAATATAAATATAATACAACTAACAAAAACAGAGGAAGGAGAATATGTATGAAAAATCAGTCAGTTCAGTCACTGGCAATGATGCCATCCAACCATCTCATCCTCTGTCATCCCCTTCTCCTCCTGTCTTTAATCTTTCCCATCATTGGGGTCTTTTCTAAGGAGTCAGCTTTTCACATTAGGTGGCCAAAGGATTGGAACTTCAGCTTCAGCATCCTTCCAATGAATATTCAGGACTGATTTCCTTTAGGATTGACTAGTTTGATCTTCTTGCAGTCCAAGGGACTCTCAAGAGTCTTCTCCAACACCACAGTTCAAAAGCATCAATTCTTCTGTGCTCAGCTTTCTTTATAGTCCAACTCTCACATCCATACATGACTACTGGAAAAACCATAACCTTGACTAGATGGACCTTTGTTGGCAAAGTAATGTTCTGCTTTTTAATATGCTGTCTAGGTTTGTCATAGCTTTTCTTCCAAGGAGCAAGCACCTTTTAATTTCATGGCTGAAGCCACCACTGCAGTGATTCTGGCCAAGATAATAAAGTCTGTCACTGCTTTCATTGTTCCCCATCTATCTGCCATGAAGTGATGAAACCTGATGCCATGATTTTAGTTTTTGTACTAATAGAAACACAAATTAAAACTACATATAGATACCACTTCTCCACATCAGTTTGGCAATAGACTTTGAGAAGACTTTCCGAGAATAGACTTTGCTGAAGAAGGTGTAAAGAATAGATACCCCCATATTTTTCTGATGAGAGTGAGAAATGATACAGCCTCATTGGAGAGAATTTGACAAAATTCATCATTATTATATCTGCCTGTTTTGTTCTTGCTGTTTCTCTGAAACAGATCTTGACAGATAGTAGCATTCAATAATTATCTGTTTAAAAAATTATACATTAAAGTTTGTATAATCTCTATGCAGAGTTGTGAATATGGAAAGGCAACTATAATCAAGCTCTTATCGAATAAGAAAATGGAGTTTCTTTAGTGCTGTCAAAGTCAGAGTTAGAAATTAGAAAATGGCAGCAGTAAAACTAAACTCAGACTTTTGGGTATAAACTCAGTGACTGATGATACCTCACAGAGAAAAAAGGGCTTGGGAGTGTGTGAGAATCTACCCAAAGGGGTTGGGAGGGTGTCACAGAGAGTGGCCCTTCCAGTCCCACCTCCAGCCCCAAAAGGAGATTCTGGCCATGAAAGCATGGAGCCCACTGACACCTTGGGATAGATGCCACCCTCAGGATCTCTGTTCTCAGGGAGCTTCCAGGAGGAGGAAGGGAGTTGCCCTGGAACGGTCCAGGGAAATTTGAAAGTATAAGTGGTTCTGAAAGAGAAGTTAAGCAACCATGAGTCATGGAGAGGTGAAACTGGCAGCCTGTCCCTTGCTGGATGGATCTGGAAGCTACTGTGAAAGTCCCCCTTCCTCCATGTTTCAGGTATAAATGAATATAGATTTCTTATAAATGTTAAACATTGGAATGGGTCAAATCAGAGACATAGTCATGGTGAACCTTAAAAAGAAAGAATTGAATCCAAGTCAACAGAATCTGACTCAACTTTAATTTAAGGCATTCACCTTTCAGAAGTGTGTGTGGGGGGGTTATTCAGCCAAATACAGAAAAGGGGAGTCATGGAGTCAGTGACGCGGGATCCATATAAGCAGTCTGTGTCTAGGCAAGAAGACCACCTCCCAGTGGCAAAGTCTATGTATCCGTGGAAATCCATCAGGTGAATAGCTGATTGGATGCCATTAACCTCCACATCAGGAAATGAACTCTCCTTCTCTGCTTCTGTGACCATTCATGATATGGGTCCATGTGGGCGAAAGCACTGCCCAGGGATGTGAATGACTAGTGTTCTTTCAACAGAGTTCATGAACTCAACATTCATGTTTCTTGTTGTAAATCAATGAACCGAAGTCATGAAGGTCAGTCCTAGGCTCTGGGCTTGGCAGCTGTAAGTCTGCCACGCAAGCAGGCTCTCCTCTCAGAGTCAGAGTCATAACCTGGGAGCCTGTGTATGTGCCCTAGCCCCTTTGAACCAGGGCATTTGCTAAGGGATGTCACACAATATTTCTCCTTCTCTGTCTTGACTTACTTCACTCAGCATGACAGTCTCTAGGTCCATGCCTGTTGTGGCAAATGGCATTATTTCATTCTCTTTAATGGCTGAGTAATGTTCTATTAATACATATGTAAGCACATTTTTAAAATTTTGGAGCTGACATACACATTATAGATAGAATGCTGTGCTGTGCTCAGTCATGTCAGACTCTTCATGACCCCATGGACTATAGCCCACCAGGAATGTCCATGGAATTTTCTAGGCAAGAATACTGCAGTGGGTTGCCATTTCCTTCTCCAGGGGATCTTCCTCAACCAGAGATCAAACCCGTGTCTCTTGTGTCTCCTGAATTGGCAGATGATTCTTTACCTATTGAGCCACTTGGGAAGCCCCCATATATAGAATGGCATCTATTTATTTTTTACTCAAACATCTTGTTGGCCTTTTCAGAACTCATAAGTCCCAGATATATGGTTTGTAGCATGAAAAGTGGCCCTATCCTCAGGAATACTCAGGGCTGAAGCCCCACTGCAAAAGCCCCACAAACTTTTCCCATCAGGTTCACTGAGAGTAGGTGTACCTCACTGCTGCCCCCTGGTGGTGGCGAGGAAGGATGCCTATAAAGGAACTGCTGCAACAAATTGGCTTAGGCTGGAATGGAACACGGTATCAAGAAAGGAGGACAGGCTCAGTACTGTGGCACCAGGCACAGCAGCCTCTGGAGGAAGTGACCCTGAAATCTCAGCAGTGACTCACGCCAGGCTGCTGTGAGCTGCAGAACTGACAGTGAGCATGTTTGTTTTTGTTTATGTGTTTGCTTTTGGGGAGGTGTCCTTCACAGAGCTGCTCCCACTGACAAATGGGCTCCTCGCACCTGGTTTGGGGCAGGCCCTGCTTCATCTGTGGAGCTAGACCTCTTGCCAGGCCTGTGGCTCCACTGGGCAGGGACAGCCTTATGGGGACCTGATTATCTCACGTGAGAAAGTACACGCCTGGAGCAGTCCGTGCAGACAGGCAGTGAGGTATACACCCCTCGTCTCTCCTGCCTCAAAGCAGAAGACAGCAGTCTCTACACTCCCCCCGGGGCCCTTAAGACCGTGGCTGTGGCTCACCCTTGTCTTAGCCACTCACAGGACCTCTCCAGAGTCATCTCCCAGGGCTGATGTAGGCCCCTCGACTCTGCGTGGAGTGTCCTCAGTGCCCCCCAGTTATATGTGAACTACAGGCAATAAACGGTGATTCCATTCTACCCACTTGCAAAAGGTAGGCAAGGTTTGGGGTGGAGTGGGCACAACCCTATCCTTATGTGTTTCCATTTAACAAAGAGAAAAAGCTAAGGGGAAAAAGCCAAATGGTTTTGCGTCTATTGTTGCCTGAATGCTGAGAAACTTTGAAATTCACAAGGCCAGTGATTGTGGAGGGTCTGAGGAGCAGGACTGGGGCCTGTTGAAACAGACACAGCTGACCTCTCAAGGCAGTACGGCCTCCTACCCACCAAGGCTGAGAGGGGCTCCTGAGCCTTCCTCTTACAGCACTGAATGGATCTCTAGGGGAAGAGACTCCCCATTCCCTGGTGCTATCAGAGCAGCTAAGGCAGTTTTGAGGCCCACGGCTCTGGGTGAAATGTGGAAGAATAATTGTTCTAGTTTATCTAGGGATTCTCTGAAAACAAATGACATCGCCAGAGAGAAAATGAAGTCAGCTCTAATAGGAATGCTTGTTGGATTCCTGGGAACCGATATAGTAATGCATGCCGTTGGAAGCCTCTACTCTCTCTTGGAAAAAATAAAATGTAAAACCTCTTATGGTAATGAGATAACCTGTTGCTGTTCCAGACCCAGGGTTCTCCCTGGGCTTTGGGTCATCTTGTCCTGAGCAGGTGGGAACTCAGTGCATGTGTTTAAATATCTTAAATGTTGTTGTCTAGTTGCTAGGTCATCTCTGACTCTTTGCAACCCCATGGACTAGAGCCCACCAGGCTCTTCTGTCCATGGGAGTTCCCAGACAAGAATACTGTAGTGGGCTGTCATTTCCTTCTCCAAGGAAATATCTTAAATAAAGAAAAACAAAAAAAATTTTTGGGGGGTGGGGGGGCATGCAGCTTCTGGGATCTTAGTTCCCCAATCACGGATTGAACCCAGACCCTTGGCAGTGAAAGTTGTGTAATCCTAACCACTGGATTGCCAGGGAATTCCCAAAATCCTTTTTTAAACTGAGAAAATTTTATGTTTATCATAGAGAAATCATAAAATAAGCAAGCAAAGAGATGAATACAAAAAAACACCAACAATAAATCCCTTCCACACCCTCCTCTTTATGCAAATTGCCATATAAATATCTATATGAAAATGTACATCTATTATTATATGTGCAGATGACTATGTAAATTATATTTGTAAGTTATGCATCTCTATGTAAAACATATAAAATGATAATCTTCTGTAAATTATATGTATATGCGTATATACATTATACAAACATAAATGATTGCAGAATAGCTTCTAGCTATTTATAAAGCAAGGGATGTTTGAAGAAGGAGAAGAAGATACAAATGGTCCTAATCAGCTTGACTTTGATCCAATATAGAGGCTTCACACAGGTTGGACTTTCTTCCTTATAAGGATAATTACGGCTTTTAGCAGCTGCTCTCAACCATGTCACAACTGTGGAGATTTCCATATCAAAGAAAATCTGAGGATCAGGGCTGAATGTCAGAGAATTAGTCTATACGTACCCATGTAACAGCAGCCCTCCTCCCTTCTCTCTCAAACCCCCGTCTGTTCACCAGGTAAAATCGGTTTCTCACTGCCATCTCTCTCCCTCTCAGGATTACTAGGCTGTGACCTAAGAAGAGGGTAGGGAGTGGATCTCAACAGGCTTATTTTTTCACAAGATTCAGGAAGCAGAATGGAGGGTGTGTGTCATTGGGGAAACCAGAGTCACCTATCAGGGCCCCAACTTTTCCATCTGAATTTGAGAGGTATATTTAACAAACTAGAACAAGCTGGGCCACACTGACCAGAAAAATCAGTCTCTTGTTTCATGAGACATTTCATCACCTATCCTCATGTACTCATCATTTGGGTTTGACTTTTTTCTTCCAAGGGAAAGTTACCATCCACAGAGGGAAATTCCCATGCACAGGCTGAAATCTACCTTATTTTATAATTTGCTGGTGTTCAGTTGCTGAGTTGTGTCCAACTCTTTGGCACCGCATGGACTGCAGTCTTTTAATCCTAATCTCAAATATAAATAATCACAAATAATAAAAATGCAAGGCTATGCTGCATGCCTATTTGTATATTACTATGAATTTACTAAATACCAACTTTATTCATTATGTGAAATGTCAGGCTGAATGAAGCTCAAGCCAAAATCAAGATTGCTGGGAGAAATATCAATAACCTCAGATATGCAGATGACCTCACCCTTATGGCAGAAAATGAAGAGGAACTAAAGAGCCTCTTGATGAAGGTGAAAGAGAAGAGTGAAAAAGCTGGCTTAAAACTCAACATTCAAAAAACTAAGATCGTGGCTTCTGGTCCTATCACTTCATGACAAATAGATTGGGAAAACAATGGAAACAGTAACAGACTTTATTTTCTTGGGCTCCAAAATCACTGCAGATGGTGACTGTAGTCATGAAATTAAAAGACACTTGCCTCTTAGAAGAAAAGCTATGACCAACCTAGACAGCATATTAAAAAGCAGGTACATCACTCTGCTGACAAAGGTCCATATACTCAAAGCTATGGTTTTTCCAGTAGTCATGTATGGATGTGAGAGTTGGATCATAAAGAAAGCTGAGCACCAAAGAATTGATGCTTTTGAACTGTGGTGTTGGAGAAGATTCTTGACAGTCTTTTGGACTACAAGGAGATCAAACCAGTCAGTCCTAAAGGAAATCAACCCTGAATATTCATTGAAAGGACTGATGCTGAAGCTGAAGCTCCAGTACTTTGGCAATCTGATGTGAAGCGCTGACTCATTAGAAAAGACCCTGATGCTGGGAAAGATTGAAGGCAGGAGGAGAAGGGAGCAACAGAGGATCAGACGATTGGATGGCATCATCGACTCAAAGGACTATCACTTCTGAGTAAATTCTGGTGGATGATGAAGCACTGGCACCTGGCGTGCTCCAGTCCATAGGGGTCGCAAAGAGCAACTGAACAACAGCAACAACAATTTTATGCTTGGCATTTTATAAAAGGAACCAGACCTAGTCTCTTTGTCAAGGAACGTAATGAAATTAATAGATACAACGGAAAGTATATTGAAACAACCAAAGAATCTTAGCTCAGAGAGTAAATGCCCATGCTGTCTGCCTATAGGCCCCCCTAAACTAATCTTAGCTTTGATATGATTCCAGTTGGCTCCATTACAACCACTGTCAATCTTGAAAATGGTTATCTGCATTTATTCTCCAGTGCAGACAAAGATGTTTTGTAACTCTACTCACAATAACTGCAATACTCTCCCCACCAAAAACACTCTGTCATTTCATCAGAGATTTTTTCCACTACCTACCACTCACAACAAACACATAGTAATCCTAATACAATAGAGGACTAAAATCCACTTCAGTTTTCCATGATACACTAGCCAGGAACTTACTGCTCTAATTATAGCATCTATTTTATGATAAGATCAGTGACCATATGTATTGTTGAAGTGTTTGTCTTATGAAAGGGTGTTGGAAAACTTAATTACACCCACAAATAATGAAAGATTAAGTCACACCCTAACATAACATAGGGTATTATTTATCTCCACTTAAGCAACAATGCAGAAATCTGAGGTTAACCACAGATTTATGGCTTTCTACCCATAACCTGATCTTTCTCACTTAGCTGGTTTTGGCCATCTGCCTCCCCCTTTGAGTTTTGCCATCAGGATAAGCTACTGATTACTCTGCTCCACACACCTCCTAAGTACCTCATCTAGGAAGACGTGGGGCCTGTAGGTGGCTCTGCTGTGTTTTGTGAGATCTGTTGAATCATTCAGATTACTTAGTTCCACGGCATGCCACAAGTGCTAAATCCACACACTTTTGCACGGGAGTTTGACTATCCACCGCATGAAAGCAACTTTCATCCTCTTACACAGAATTACAGCCCATACCTCTCCCTGGATCTAGGAACTAACAACAAAATTTGTCTGTATCAAGCTTTTTCATTTTGACCTTGCACACATCTTCTTTGTCCTATATCGTAGGGTTCTGGTCTTCTCCTGAGAGCATCGTAGTGAAGAAAGAGATCAGTGCCAGTCCTGGGAGTCAGAGTATTTGTGTTAGCTGAATTGGTTCTGCCACCTACCATCTATATAACTTTATAACCGAGGCTCTTTCTGAGCTTCAGTTTCCTCACTGGAAAATGAAGGTCATCATATGTTTGTTGTCGTTCTTGTTCAGTTGCTAAGTCATGTATGACTCTTTGCAACCCCATGGACTGCAGCATGCCAAGTTTCCCTGTCCTTCACTATCTCCCTGAGCTTGCTCAAACTCATGCCCATTGAGTCAGTGATACTATCTAACCGTCTCATCCTCTGCCACCCACTTCTCCTTTTGCCCTCAATCTTTCCCAGTACTAGGGTCTTTTCCAGTGAGTCAGCTCTTCTCATCAGGTAGCCAAAGTTTTGGAGCTTCAGCTTCAGCAGCAGTCCTTCCAATGAATATTCAGGGTTGATTTCCTTTAGGATTGACTGGTGTGATCTTGCAGTCCAAGGGACTCTCAAGAGTCTTCTCCAGCACCACAGTTCGAAAGCATCAGTTCTTTGGCTCTCAGCCTTCTTTATGGTCCAGCTCTCATATTCATATGTGACTACTGGAAAAACCATAGCTTATAACTTTTAGAGCTGTTGACAGAGTAATACCATATGTAAAGCAGGTACAGATGCTTAACAAACATCAGTGCCCTGTGCTCTCCCCTCTCCCATCTGCACTTAGCCCTACCGCCTCACCAATCTTCCTCTTTCTTTTTCATACAAGAAACTCTCTTCTTCTTCTCTAATAATAATAATTATAATAATACTTCCAAAGTCTTCTTTCTAATCTGTATATCCACAACCTTAGCCTGATAAGGTTCTTAAGAAGCCAGGACCAGAAATGTGGTGTTGGTGGTGGGTCAGGTTGCAAAAAGAATGAATTATTTTTAATAAATGTTAGAGTAAGGTGGGTAAAACATCACTGAAGTGTATAAAATTGGAGAAAATTTTATGAGAAAAATATACATCAAAAGCTTTAAAAATGTTATCTTTTGACAATGCTTTTCCCTCTAAGAGTTTATCATGTTAAGGAAATAATCAGATATAATAAAATATTTGTGTATAGGATGTTTGTTATAGTATTGTACTAGTGAAAAATTAGAAATAATAAAAAATATCTAAGAATAGGATGCCAAGATAGTAAATACTAGCTAGTCATTAAAAACTATGTTTTAAAGGAGTTTATAATGACAGTGGAAAATGCTCACAATTTTATATAAAATTGTGAGTATATTATCGATTTTTAAAATATATAAAACATAGTATTACTGTGAAAGTGAAAGTATTAGTTGCTCAGTCATGTCCAACTCTTTGCAACCCTGTGGACTGTAGCCCACCAGGCTCCTCTGTCCATGGGATTCTCCAGGCAAGAATACTGGAGTGAGTTGCCATTCCCTTCTCCAGGGGATCTTCCTGACTGAGGGATCGAACCCAGGTCTTCTGCATTGCAGGTAGATTCTTTACAATCTGAGCCACCAGGGAAGCCCAGGTTTACTATATGATCTAGCAATTTCACTTCTGGGTATATACCCAAAAAGAATGAAAGCAGAGACTCAAAACATATTTGTAAACTCATGCTCACAGCCACATTATTCACAATAGTCAAAAGGTGGAATTAGATCAAGTGTCTATCAGTGGACAAATGGATACACACAATGCGGTCTGTACACATACAGTGGAATGTAATGACAATCCTTTCAAGCAAATGAATGAAACTCTGACACACGCGACAACACGAAAGAATCTTTAGGGCATCATGGTAGGTGTAAAAGGTCAGTCACAAAGGGACAAATAGTGTATGATTCCACTTAAATGAGGTACCTAAAGTAGTCAGAATTCGAGACAGAAATTAAAATGGTGGGTGCCAGGGATGGGGAGAGGGAGTAATTGGGGAGTTAGTGTTCAATGGGTACAGAGTTTCAGTTTGGGAAGGTGAAAAATTTCTGGAGATGATAGTGGAGATAATTGCATAACAGTGCAAATGTGTTTAATGCCATAGAACTGGACATTTAAAAATGAACAAAATGGTAAATTGTATTTAACTCACTGTAATAAAAATACATATATATATATATATATATACACACACACACACACACAAGTACATATGCATTTATACAATACCAATACATACAGACATGCATATGTAAATAAAATACTGAACAGCTATAAGCCAAATGTCAGCAGTGAATTCTGAATTGTGAAATTATGATATTTTTCCTTCTTCTTTGTATTTTTCTGCATTTTACAATTTTTCCATCATGAACACGTATTACTTTTTTCAGGAAAAATTAATTGTGTTTCTTTAAATCAACTTGAATTTCCTCAAATAGGCTCTTAGCTTTGGCCAAGGAGGAGGTGGCCCTACAGGTAGATGCATGTGTGTTCCGCCCCAGGAATGTTTCCTCTCAGTCCTGCGCTCTGCCTTTACAAGGTGGCTTCAGGCTTGCAGAGCTCGTAAAGAGTCTTTCACCCACATATGGACACAGCTGGAGAGCATTTACGAGGTTCTCTTTGAACCTTGTAGATGAATTTATGGCTGTTTCTTGAGGGATTCCTCCCAGTGGCCCCAGAAGCTATGCTGGGAACTATTCCACCTGACTTACAGCCAAGAGTCGTATCGAGGCTGCCTGTGGCCGCAGCACAGTGCAGTAGGAGAAGGGTCACAGATGAGTCAGCTATGGAACTCTGCAATGTGCCCATCGGCCAGGCAGACCTCTCTCTGGCTCTTCCTTCCTTCACTGATGAAGAAAGTGAAAAATGTCAGTCACTCAGTCGTATCTGACTCTGTGTTTTATGGACTGTATTCCACTAGGCTCCTCTGTCCATGGGATTCTCCAGGCAAGAATACTGGAGTGGGTTGCCATTCTCTTCTCCAGGGGATCTTCCCAACCCAGGGATGGAACCCAGGTCTCCTGTATTGCAGGCAGAGTCTTTACCGTCTGAACCACCAAAGAAGCTCCCTCCTTCATAGCTAAGATGAAGCAAACCAAGACCCCTCCCTCAGAGCGAGCTCAGGATTTGCTTGCCCCAGGACAATTCCCTGATGAAGTCCTCCAGACTCCTAGGGTCACCTCAGCAGTCATGGCTTCATATGCTTCACTATCAAGATGTGGTCAAGGTTTACATGTAAGTTCTTAAGTGATTTTCAAAAGTGTTCAGGAGTCCCCAGGAGTCAAGGTCACAAGTCTTCCAGTCCTGCCTGTCCTTCTATCCCTAGCAGGGAAACTCATTCATATGTGATTAAGTGGGCCTCAGGCAACTCACAAACAGACCCTGTGTGTGTGCTGAGCACTTCAGTCGCCCTATTTAGAAGCCACCATTGGTTCTGGTTTGCCTGTAGAACAAATTCCAAATGAGGACTTTATTCTTATACATAGTCACAAGGCCCTACCTGCTGTGTTTTCTGTCTTCCCTTACAGACTCAGCTTTTGCTTTACCCCTGCTCTGCCCTCTTGGCATCCTTTACTGCATGGCTATATCAAGCTTCCAGAAATTCCCTAACACACCACGCCCTGTTAGGCAGGGGACTTGTTATATACTGGTCCTTCTTCCTCCAGCTGGCGAATGAAATACTCTTCAAGACCCAACATGCACAATAACAGCAAACATTGCCAGTCTTTTACAATGTGACTAATAATGTTCTGAGTACCTTGCCTTTAATAATTCATCCTTTTCCCACACTGTCAAATCCAGAACAAATCCCTGCTGCCTCACTCCATTAGTTTTCTGCCTATTTTCTTAGCATAGTTCTTTACCCTCCAGTTGAGTCTATAAACCTGTAGACAGCCTTCCTATGAAATGCTATTCTGCCTAAGTGAGCCAGAGCTGATGACTACTGCTTAAACCAGTAATCTTGTCTTATAAGACATTTATCTAGCAAGCCTCCACTGAATGTCACTGAGTTCCAGGCACCTGTGCTGGCGTAGAGCGAATACAAGGCCTCAGTTCTGTTCATGAGGAGCTCACATCTGTACAAATAAAAAAGAGAGGGAGAGAGAGAAACAATGCAAGGTAATTAAAGGTACAGGTAATTAAAGTATTCACGTGAATACTTATGAAAATATAACTTGGCTCTCAGGGAACTCAGATGGAGAGACTGAGAAGGCTTCGTAGAGGAGGTGCCAACCAAAGAGGCAATGCAGCCTCAGTAGAGAGAGTAGGCTCTGAAGCCAGACAACTCAGGCTTACATCCCACTTCTGCCACACACTAGATATGTAAGCTTGGGCAAGTTGCTTAATGTTTCTGGCCCTCAGTTCTCTCATCCATAAATGAGTGACAATAAGTATATCTACCCAGTAATCACCTAGACTGTGTATTAAAAAACAGAGACACGACTTTGCCAACAAATGTCCATGTAGTCAAAGCTATGGGTTTTCCAGTAGTCACATATGGATGTGAGAGTTGGACCATAAAGAAGGCTGAGCGCCGAAAAATTGATGTTTTGGAATTGTAGTGCTGGAGAATATTCTTGAGAGTCACTTGGACTGCAAGGAGTTCAAACCAGTCCATCCTAAAGGAAACCAATCCTGAATATTCATTGGAATGACTGATACCAAAGCTGAAGCTCCAATACTTCGGCCACCTGATGCGAAGAGCTGACTCATTGGAAAAGACCCTGATGCTGGGAAAGATTGAAGGAGGGAGGAAAATGAGATGACAGAGAATGAGATGGTTAGATAGCTTCACTGACCCAATGGACATGAGTTTGAGAAAACTCTGGGAGATAGTGAAGGACAGGGAAGCCTGGTGTGCTGCAGTCCATGTGGTCACAGAGTCAAACATGACTTAATGACTGAACAACAACATCAATCACTTCTGCAGGCAGCTTGGTCCCTAGGGACTGTCTATAGAGTGTGCTTTCAGGTCTGATGCCAGTACCGTCTGCTTTCTCTTCAGCCTTAAATTATTGTGAAGATCCATCTGTTTCAAGCCCAAGCCTCAACTCCAGTCACCAATTTATTATTTAGACTTTTCCCCTGGCTAGAAGGATCATTCTTTTAGTCTTGGACCTAGAATGTGACTCAGCCTCTCTTTGCTATTTCCAGGTTGACTTGTGCTTTAAAGGTTAGGTTAACATTATTTTAGGATTAGCTTTCTTATTTATTGAAGAAAAGCCTCTTCACTCTGAGTCTAGAATCCACTCCTGTGAACCCACAAGTGAGTAAAGTCGCTCAGTCATGTCCGACTCTTTGTGACCCCATGGACTAGAGCCTACCAGGCTCCTCCATCTATGGGATTTTTCAGGCAAGAGTACTGGAGTGGGTTGCCATTTCCTCATCCAGGGGATCTTCCTGACCCAGGGATGGAACTCAGGTCTCCCGTGTTGCAGGCAGACACTTTACCATCTGAGCCACCAGGGAAGTCCATATCAGCCTTCCATGTGTTCAGTCGCTAAGTCATGTCTGACTGCAACCCCACGGACTACAGCACGCCCGGCTTCCCTATCTATCACCATCTCCAGGAGTTTGCTCAAACTCATGTCATTGAGTCATCGGCAATGGATCCAACCATCTCATCCTCTGTTGGCCGCTTCTCCTCCTGCCCTCAATCTTTCCCAGCATCAGGGTCTATTCCAATGAATCGGCTTTTCACATCAGGTGGCCAAATTATTGGAGCTTCAGCTTCAGCAGCAGTCCTTCCAATGAATATTCAGGGTTGATTTCCTTTAGGATTGACTGGTAATTAGCCTTCTAGATTCCCCTTAAACTGAGCCGTCTAGTATAGTTAAAAAGAAGAAAGAAAGAAAGAAAAAAAAAAAACTCATAGTCTTCTAGAGCCAGAGAGATCTGGGTTAAATTGACAGATCCACCTCTAGCTGTGAGTCTTCAGTCAAGTCTTTAATGTTTCTTTCATAAGGTTACTACAATGCCCAAGTAAGGAAGATACAGAGTATAACTGTTTGAGTCTCTTCTTTTAATTTGTTTCTGTGATGTTCTTTAAGTCGCAGTTTCAAATATCTTCTGATGGTCCCATCCACAGCCATTCTTATTGCTGCCTGTTGTTCCCAGTTTCTCTACTTTCAACTTTTTCTACCAAAAGTCCTGGTGCCACTTCCTTGGTGCTGCTTTGCATAAAACCCATGTTGATTGTTCACTTCATTTTAGCTCCATAAAGGTATTTGCATTCTTAATTTAATTTAAATGTATATCATTATTATTCTATTGTGCTTAAAATGTATGTCATTGAACTTCAACAGGGCAAGATCTTTTATACTAACCATGTGACAAGCTAGAGGAATCTTGAATACAAGGATGATTATATTTTGCTAAAACTAAAGGTGATGACTAACGAAATAAAATATTAAGAAAGTTTATAGTATCATGCCAGCATTCTACCCACCTCTTATTCTACTTAACATTTTTATTAATCATTTGAATGTTGATTTCTAAAACTGATGAATCAAATTTACAGATGACAGAAAGCTGGGATGGTTAATAAACACCTTCAAGTCAGAAATGGTTTTCAAATATACACAAACACACACACACACACACACACACACACATATATATACACATATACATACATATGTATATATATATATATATATATATATATTAGCAGGATGTATTGATGCTGAATAAAACAAGAAGTTTAAAGGGGGCAAATGTAAAATTCCTTCTTTGAGTCTAATAAGCTAGCAGCACAACTGTAGGATAAGGCTGAATTGGTTTAGCAGGAGTCACTCTTGCACAGTCAACTTAATGATTCCATATTGTTGTATAATTGTTCCCCAAATCAATATAATCTTAGGATGTCTTAGATGTCTAGCTTCAGAATAAGGGAGGTAAAAGGCTTCCTCTATCTTATGCAGCTAGATCACATCTTTGGAGTTGAATTCAGCTAAGGGTGGCACATTTTAGGATAGATATTGGCAAGCTGAAATGTATTTAAACAGGAAATCATTAGGAGTATGAACCATGTCATAAGAGAATGTTTGAAGGAAGCAGGATTTTTAGATCATGGATGACATCCCAAAGGTTCTAAGGGAACAGAACAGGAAGGAGTAAGATGCAAAACATATAGGATAGATTCTCATCTCTAGGAGGTCACATACTAGATGATGAGTGTAATGATAGAGACAGATTTAAAATGGGGAAGAAAGAACTAATTTTGCCTGGGAGAGTCAGGAAAGTTTTCACAGAAGGGAATGGCTGAAACTGAATTTTAAAAATAATGGGAAGGACTTTACCACCAGCAGAGCAGATCATCTGAGGCAAAGGGGAAAATATACACTTGAATCCCTAGGGCAGGGATTAAAACAGTGGGTTAAGAAGTAAATGGGAGATAAGAAAGTGATGACAGAAAAAGTACCAAATTTATACTCTAGGTTTCTGCTTAAATGTAACTTCTTTAGAGAAGTTTTCCTTGGCCCCTGCCCCCCAATCTAATTAAGTGTTCATATTATACTGTCTCCTAATTCTCTATAAGGGCATCAGGGATTATGCCTGGCATATCATAAACACTTAATAAATTTGTTGAATCATACACACAAAGACTGATTTAAAGCAGAGTTTGACAAGCATTATACAGTATATACACAGTTTTCAGGAGACAAGGCATATTTGAACTAATAAAACTTGAATTAATTGAGCCTTATGGGAGAAAGAGAAGATAGGAAGGACACTGAAGGTAGATGGAGCAGCTCTTGTGAATGCAGGGGCCAGGAAATGACATGGCAGGTACAGAGAACCCAGAGAACTTCCATATGTTTGCACACAGGTAGATGTGGGGGAGTAGTAGCTGACAAGACCAGAGAGGTAGGCAAGGGCCAAATCAATCTTGATCACCTACTCATGAAGGATTTCCTAATCCATGCTAAGAAGCCTGGATTTTATCTAAACAGCATGGAGTACCTACTGAAGGATTTGAAAGTCCTATGATTCAATTTATATTCTAGAAAGTTCATGCTGGAGGTTGGGCGGTAGATTATTTAGATGGTGGCAAGAGTAGAGATCCCTTGGGAAGCCATTTCAGAAATCCAGGGACGAGGTTCAAGGAAGCATGCAGACATTAGAATTGGCAGAATTTGGTCAGATTCCTTTTTTGATGGTATGTCGCTGACTGTGTTTATGACGTCAATTGTCTCGCTGTATCTCACTGTGCACACTGTTCCTTGAACGCATGACAGACAAGGTGCAAACAGGGAAGCTAGAACAAAGCTCAAGGAGCCGCAGAGGCGCTTATTCTCTCCTGGCTGATGCAGCAGCCACAGCATCCGAACACGCTGTATTCTCTCCTCTCATGGCTGACCCAACAGACACAGCTGTGACGCAGAAGTAATGCCACCGCTTTTGGGGGTGGAGCTCATACATCCCTACCGCACAAAGTAACCCATGACCAAGCAAGTACCTCGTGATACACACGCACAGTGCTATAAATGATCTCAGCTGTTAAATAATTATTTACAAAACATGGTGCGAGAGAGCCTGAACATGCCATCTTGGTGAATTTGCTCTCTCCCCACAGATGGGGATGTTCTCACTTTGGGAAGTAAGAAAGAGTGAACTTTAGGATGATTCTTGTGTTTCTAGTACAGGCAATGGGGTAGATTGTGATGCACAGAGGATTATAAGGAAGAAGAGAAAATAGAAATTAGGGTCAATTGTGAAGTCCATTTAGTAAATGTTTCCATTTGTGGATTAGATTGTTAACTGTCTACCAGATTCCATTTTCTCCTTTTTTCCACATAAATAGTATCTAGCATGTGGCTGGGCCAGGAGTAAGTATGGAACTTCTTTCTCATTTGCTTAAGAAGAAATCCTTGTCCTTGGATATCTGCCTTTTCCTTCTTCTGCTATTTGGAATGGTAATTACTAGAATGACCTAGGAAGAAGTCACAGGTTGAAGATGACAGAGCAACAGTTAGCCTAGAACCCTATGTGTATCAGAGATGTCTCCTGATCTTAGAACCCTAACCTTAGGTTATTTACTTGATAGGAAAATAAACTAATTGCTCATTAAGCCATTAAATATTTAGTCATTTTATTACAGCAGCTTCAGTTCAGGCACTCAGTTGTGTCCGACTATTTGTGACCCCATGGACTGCAGCACGCCAGGCTTCCCTGTCCATCACTAACTCCCAGAGCTTGCTCAAACTCATGTCCATCATGTCGGTGATGCCATCCAACCATCTTATCCTCTATTGTCCCCTTCTCCTGCCTTCAATCTTTCCCAGCATCAGGTTCTTCTCCAATAAGTCAGTTCTTCGCATCAGGTGGCCAAAGGATTGGAGTTTCAACTTCAGCATCAGTCTGTCCAATGAGTATTCAGGAATGATTTCCTTTAGGATGGACAGATTGGATCTCCTTTCAGTCCAAGGGACTCTCAAGAGTCTTCTCCAACACCACAGTTCAAAAGCATCAATTCTTCAGTGCTCAGCTTTCTTTATAGCCCAACTCTCACATCCATACATGACTACTGGAAAAACCATAGCTTTGACTCTATGGACCTTTGTTGGCAAAGTAATATCTCTGCTTTTTAATAGGCTGTCTAGGTTGGTCATAGTTTTTCTTCCAAGGAGCAAGTGTCTTTAATTTCATGGCTACAGTCACCATCTGCAGTGATTTTGGAGCCCAAAAAAGTAAAATCTGTCACTGTTTCCATTGTTTCCCCATCTATTTGCCATGAAGTTATGGGACCAGATGCCATGATCTTAGTTTTCTGAGTGTGGAGTTTTAAGCCTAGTTTTTCACTCTCCTCTTTCACCTTCATCAAGAGGCTCTTTAGTTCTTCTTCACTTCTGCCATAAGGGTCATGTCCTTTGCATATCTGAGGTTATTGATATTTCTCCTGGCAATCTTAATTTCAGCTTGTACTTCCTCCAGCCCAGCATTTCTCATGTTGTACTCTGCATATAAGTTGAATAAGCAGAGTGACAATATACAGCCTTGATGTACTCCTTTCCCAATTTTGAACCAGTCTGTTGTTCCATGTCCACTTATAACTGTTGCTTCTTGACCTACATACAGATTTCTCAGAGGCAGGTCAAGTGGTCTGGTATTCCCATCTCTTTAAGAATTTTCCAAAGTTTGACAAATAGATTCAATGGATTAGATCTGATAGAGTGCCTGAAGAACAATGGACAGAGGTTTGTGACATTGTACAGAGATCAAGACCATTCCCAAGAAAAAGAAATGCAAAAGGCAAAATGGTTGTCTGAGGAGGCCTTACAAATAGCTGAGAAAAGAAGAGAATCTAAAGGCAAAGGGGAAAGGGAAAGATATACCCATTTGAATTCAGAGTTCCAAAGAATAGCAAGGAGAGATAAGAAAGCCTTCCTCAGTGATCAATGCAAAGTAATAGAGGAAATTAACAGAATGGAAAAGACTAGCAATCTCTTCAAGAAAATTAGAGATACCAAGAGAATATTTCATGCAAAGATGGGCTCAATAAAGGACAGAAATGGTATGGACCTAGCAGAAGCAGAAGATATTAAGAAGAGGTGGCAAGAATACACAGAAGAACTATATGGAAAAGATCTTCATGACCCAGATGATCACAATGGTGTGATCATTCACCTAGAGCCAGACATCCTGGAATGTGAAGTCAAGTGGGCCTTAGGAAGCATCACTACAAACAAAGCTAGTGGAGGTGATGGAATTCCAGTTGAGCTATTTCAAATCCTGAAAGATGGTGCTGTGAAAGTGCTGCACTCAATATGCCAGAAAATCTGGAAAACTAAGCTGTGGCCACAGGACTGGTAAAGGTCAGTTTTCATTCCAATCCCGAAGAAGGGCAATGCCAAAGAATATTCAAACTACCACACAACTGTACTCAACCCACATGCTAGCAAAGTAATGTTCAAAATTTTCCAAGTCAGGCTTCAACAGTATGTGAACCATGAAATTCCAGATGTTCAAGCTGGATTTAGAAAAGGCAGAGGAGCCAGAGATCAAATTGCCAACATTTGCTGGATCATCAAAAAAGCAAGAGAGTTCCAGAAAAACTTCTACTTCTGCTTTAATGACTATGCCAAAGCCTTTGACTGTGTGGCTCACAACAAAATGTGGTAACACTGTGAAGACACTGAAATCTTAGCATTGGTGAGAAGCTTCCTTAACTAGCTAAAATCCTGCAAGTTTCTCACCCTTTGCTAAGACTGTGAATGCTGGGACAATCACATGTTTGTTGGTCCAAAATAAGGATTCTGAGAAGCATGTGTAGTATAAGGATGAAGGTCAAAAGTAGAGGATATTGGTGAAAGCAGTTTGTATATTTCCTCTCTCCATCACTTGATTCTTGCATTCTTGGAGATTTTATCCCAGGTTTGTCACATTATCTGCTACAAACTTCACACCATCTCCAACACCATGCCTTTTCAAGTCTGAGAACTACATTTCCCAGAACTCCTTCCTATATAGTTCGAAATTAGTTTGTCAATGAAAGAACTTGCTTGTGGCTCAGACGGTAAAGCATCTGGTACAAGGCAGGAGAGCCAGGTTCAATGCCTGGGTCAGGAAGATCCTCTGGAGAAGGAAATGGCATACCACTCCAGTACTCCTGCCTGGAAAATCCCATGGACAGAGGACTGTGGCAGGCTATAATCCATGGGGTCACAAAGAGTTGGACATGACTGAGTGATTTCACTTTCATTTTCAATGAACGAAACGTGTGTGAAACATGGATGGTAGGAGCAAAGAGGAAGCCCTTATTCCATGGAGGTAAAGGTGGCCAGTTTCTAGAACTTCCCCACATGTCTTCTTCTCGAGTCCTCTGGAGACTTTCACTCTCTCAGTTCCTCCCACATTCACATAATCTCTGATCCCTACATTAAATCTCTTATTCTCATAATACTCATATTGGCTCCCTTTTCCTAATCAAAACAAGATGGGTATACCAGGTCTAGTATTGGTACAGGTGTCCTGGCTCTTTTTGAAAGGAAAAAAGAACACAAATCTAATTATTCTGACCTCCACTCAGCTCAAGGTACTTTCCTGTAGCTTAGATGTTAAAGAATCTGCCTGCAATGCAGGAGACCCAGGTTCAATTCCTGGGTAGGGAAGATCCTCTGGAGAAGGGAATGGCAACCCACTCCAGTATTCTTGCCTGGAGAATCCCATGGACAGAGGAGTCCTGGTGGGCTACAGTCCTTGTGGTCGCAAAGAGTCAGACATGACTGAGCTACTAACACTGCTACTACCACTCAACTCTGTTTTCCTTGGCAGTGTCAGCTGGAAAAAAACTGGGGACACAGCCAACACAATTCCTTTGGATTCTTGGCACCTGTCAACCTAAAATGTTTCCTGCATTCTTGACAGCAGACTTCTTCTTGGGTGCCATTACTTCCACAATACTCTTGCATAATTGGATGCTGTCATCTCAGACATAAGCCTTGCATTCTTGGCTGCCTCATCAATAAAGAACCAGGCCATGGGTATGGGACTTGCACACATTGTGGGGCTGACACTGGATCCTCTTCAACACCTTCCTAAGTAGTGATTCATCATGATTAAACCCAGTTACTTGTTTAGAGAACAAGATGGTTCTTAACTACACCACTGGAAATATCATGCCTCAGGTAGTGCAGGCTCCAAAGCCAACTGAATACACAGGGTTTAGCTAATTACTTGGATGCGACAGAGTTTAAACACAATGAGGGCCTAATTTACGCAAGGCATGCGGAAGCTGGGCTTCTGAATCCTCTTTGACAGCCAGCTGTCTTTCTCTTATTTCAAATACAGAGGCTGGCTACTTTTGTAATCCATAGTGTAGACTTTGTTCGTTCGTTCACGCTCATGCTCAGTTGTGTCCAACTCTTTGCCACACCATGGATGACAGCCTGCCAGATTCATCTGTCCATGGGATTTTCCCTGAAAGAATACTGGAGCAGGTTACCATTTCCTCCTCCAGGGGATTTTCCTGACCCAGGGATCAAACCTGCATATTTTGTGTCTCCTACATTGGCAGGAGGATTCTTCACCACTGTGCCACCTGGGAAGCCAGACTGCCTGAGTTAAATCCTGGTTTAACTTTGAGAAAGTTGCTTAACGTCTCCATAACTCACCTACAAAACAGGGCTAATAATAGTTAAGGATCAAAGAAATACTACAGTTAAAGTGCTCAGTATATTCCTGGCACATAATAAGCATATGGTAACAATACCTTTACTGGCTCTGCATTAAAATCTGATTTCTCTTCCTAGTTGTTCTCTTGGTGCCATTTACCTATTTTACCGTAAATATGGGGCAAATAAGGATATGTTCGCCTAGGTTTGCCAGGCATACTCTCTATTTTCCTTCCACTTGATATACAATATGTACTATCAAATAGATGTATTTCCAAAGTATAATTAACACATTAGACTAGCTTCAGGTGTACAACATAATGATTTGTATATATCATGAAATGATAATAAGTCTAGTTACCATCTGACAGCACACAACATTACAAAATTCATTATTTCTTGAGATGAGAATTATTAAGATTTACTTTCTTAGCATCTTGCAAGTTTGAATACAATGGTATTGACTACAGCCACCATGCTGTACCATATATCCCATGACTTACTTATTTTATAACTAGAAGTTTGTACCTCTTGATCTCCTTCACCCATTTTACCCAGTCCCACTCTACTCCCCTCTGACAACCACCAAATAGCTTTTTTATTTGTGTCTGGTCACACTTACAGCTTGGCCTAGCTTACTCTCAAAACTTTCCTATTCAGCAACTGTTTTATGGCATAAGATCTTGCCTGCACCACATTTCTAATCTCATCCTCTGTCCCTCTCTCCCTTGCTCACTTTACTCCAGCCACACTTTCTTGCTATCCCTTAAATGCACCAAACAGCTCCTACCACAGGACCTTTACCCTTGTATTTCTCCCTCGAAAACTTTTTCCCTGGGAGCATGCCTTTGTACAAATGTCACTTTCCAGTTTGGCCTTCTCTCAACACCATATGTAAAATACACCCCACACCCTCAACTCCCAATCCTCCTTTATTTTCTCCACAGTACTTATCACCATCTGTCATATATTTATTCATTTAATGCTGCTACTGCTGCTAAGTAGCTTCAGTCGTGTCCGACTCTGTGCGACCCCATAGATGGCAGCCCACTAGGCTCCTCTGTCCCTGGGATTCTCCAGGCAAGAACACTGGAGTGGGTTGCCATTTCCTTCTCCAGTGCATGAAAGTAAAAGGTGAAGTTGCTCAGTCATGCCCGACTCTTAGCGACCCCATGGACTGCAGCCTACCAGGCTCTTCCATCCATGGGATTTTCCAGGCAACAGTACTGGAGTGGGGTGCCATTGCCTTCTCCAGTTGGCATTTCTTTCTAGACACCTCTAAATCCTCCTTTTTATTTATTTATTTTTTTAGTATTTTCTTTTTTAAAATTAATTTATTTATTTTAATTGGAGGCTAATTACTTTACAATATTGTAGTGGTTTTTGCCAAATATTGACATGAATCTGCCATGGGCGCACATATGTCCCCCATCCAGAAACCCCCTCCCACCTCCCTCCCCATTACATCCCTCTGGGTCATCCCAGTGCACCAGCCCTGAGCACCCTGTCTCATGCATCAAACCTGGACTGGTGATCTGTTTCACATATGATAATATACATGTTTCAACACTACCCTCTCAAATCATCCCACCCTTGCCTTCTTCCACAGAGTCCAAAAGACTATTCTTTATATCTGTGTCTCTTTTGCTGTCTCTCATATAGGGTCATCATTACCATCTTTCTAAATTCCACATATATGTGTTGGTATACTGTATTGGTGTTTTTCTTTCTGACTTACTTCACTCTGTATAATAGGCTCCAGTTTCATCCACCTCATTCAAACTGATTCAAATGCATTCTTTTTAATGGCTGAGTAATATTTTATTGTGTCTATGTACCACAGCTTTCTTATCCATTCATCTGTCAATGGACATCTAGGTTGTTTCCATGTCCTGACTTAAATCCTCCTTTTTTAAAATCAAATATAACTTTTAAAGAGTGATAGAATAGTTTAGTTTTCCAAAATAAGGCAAGACAACAGCTACTGTCTTATGAATATTTTATCTAATTACGGTCATGCTCTTATCTTTGGCCATGAGTTAAACAAGAAGCTGGAGGAATACATAGGAGGCAAGTGATAAACATTGTGGAAAACAAACAAAAAGACTATGTATTTCTTTGTGTGTATAAAATTATAGAAATAAGAAATATTGATAAGCAGATATCTGGAGTTAAGATGTTGCACAAGTTCACTTATGTGCAAATTGAAAAATGTGACATGCTGGGTAGGGTTGCAGAAAGACATTGTGTTGGCCTCCTTAGAAATTCTATCTTAATGATTTTGTCCATTCCTAATTAGATCCACTGGAGATCATTTCATACTGAGTTAATCTCTATGATGGAAAACAATAAGCCTTCTCCCAGAGTTTAGAGAGGATCAAACAAAGATCATGAGATTGGTTTCTGTATTTGATTTTGGAAATTCACATTTATAGATTCCAAAGCATATATCAGTGGATATTTACCAAGTGTCTACAAGAATGCTACAGAAATCAATCAATAGGCAGTTCTCAAACTGCACCATTAATAGCCTAAAATTGATGATTTGAGACATGGGATTTAGGAAGTGAAAGACCGTAGCCATGCCATCTAGGAGTATCTAAAAGTATGCAACACAAACACTGCATTCCATCCGGAGGCTCTAGGAGAGAATTAATATCTTTCTTTTCCAGCATCTAGTGGTTGACTGCATTCTTTGGCTTATGGACCCCTCCTCCATCTTTAAAGTGCAACACTCTGGCCTCTGCTCCCATTATCATATCTCCTCTCTCTGACCCTCTTGCCTCCCTCTTATAAGGACCACTGTGATTACATTTAGGCCCACCTGGATAATCCAGAACCCACTCCCCATCTCAAGAACTTTGATTTAACAAATTTGCAAATCCCTTTAGCCATGTAAGGTAGCACGATTCACAGGTTCCAAGGATCAAGATGCAGCCATCTCTGAAGGACCACTGTTCTGTCTGCCACAATGATCATTATGTAAATAACCACATGGTTCTAATGAATAAAACAATGGATTGAATTAGAATTTAGCCATTATTAATGTAGATAGTAGAGAGTCATGGGATTGGTCTCCTGAAATCAGCTCCTATCTTACTAAAGATTTATCTAAATTTTCATGTATCCCAAAGGTTTTAGGAGGACACAAGAGTTTCTTGCATCTTTATTTATTTTTATTTATTTTTTTTCCATTTACTTTTATTAGTTGGAGGCTAATTACTTTACATCATTACAGTAGTTTTTGTCATACATTGAAATGAATTAGCCATGGATTTATATGTATTCCCCATCCCAGTCCCCCCTCCCACCTCCCTCTCCACCCAATCCCTCTGGGTCTTCCCAGTGCACCAGGCCCGAGCACTTGTCTCATGCACCCAACCTGGGCTGGTGATGTGTTTCACCCTAGATAGTATACATGTTTCAATGCTGTTCTCTTGAAACATCCCACCCTCGCCTTCTCCCAGGGTCCACAAGTCTGTTCTATACATCTGAGTCTCTTTTTCTGTTTTGCATATAGGGTTATCGTTACCATCTTTCTAAAGTCCATATATATGTGTTAGTATACTGTAATGGTCTATATCTTTCTGGCTTACTTCGCTCTGTATAATGGGCTCCAGTTTCATCCATCTCATTAGAACTGATTCAAATGAATTCTTTTTAATGGCTGAGTAATATTCCATGGTGTATATGTACCACAGCTTCCTTATCCATTCGTCTGCTGATGGGCATCTAGGTTGCTTCCATGTCCTGGCTATTATAAACAGTACTGTGATAAACATTGGGGTACACGTGTCTCTTTCAGATCTGGTTTCCTCAGTGTGTATGCCCAGAAGTGGGATTGCTGGGTCATATGGCAGTTCTATTTTCAGTTTTTTAAGGAATCTCCACACTGTTCTCCATAGTGGCTGTACTAGTTTGCATTCCCACCAACAGTGTAAGAGGGTTCCCTTTTCTCCACACCCTCTCCAGCATTTATTGCTTGTAGACTTTTGGATAGCAGCCATCCCGACTGGCATGTAATGGTACCTCATTGTGGTTTTGATTTGCATTTCTCTGACAATGAGTGATGTTGAGCATCTTTTCTTGTGTTTTTTTGCCACCTGTATGTCTTCCTTGGAGAAATGTCTGTTTAGTTCTTTGGCCCATTTTTTGATTGGGTCATTTATTTTTCTGGAGTTGACCTCAGGAGTTGCTTGTATATTTTTGAGATTAATCCTTTGTCTGTTGCTTCGTTTGCTATTATTTTCTCCCAATCTGAGGGCTATCTTTTCACCTTATAGTTTCCTTGTTTGTGCAAAAGCTTTTAAGTTTCATTAGGTCCCACTTGTTTATTTTTGCTTTTATTTCTAATATTCTGGGATGTGGGTCATAGAGGATCCTGCTGTGATTTATGTCGAAGAGTGTTTTGCCTATGTTCTCCTCTAGGAGTTTTATAGTTTCTGGTCTTACATTTAGATCTTTAATCCATTTTGAGTTTATTTTTGTGTATGGTGTTAGAAAGTGTTGTCGTTTCATTCTTTTACAAGTGGTTGACCAGTTTTCCCAGCACCACTTGTTAAAGAGGTTGTCTTTTTTTCCATTGTATATCCTTGCCTCCTCTGTCGAAGATAAGGTGTCCATAGGTTTGTGGACTTATCTCTGGGCTTTCTATTCTGTTCCGTTGATCTATCTTTCTGTCTTTGTGCCAGTACCATACTGTCTTGATGACTGTGGCTTTGTAGTATAGTCTGAAGTCAGGCAGGTTGATTACTCCAGTTCCATTCTTCTTTCTCAAGATTACTTTGGCTATTCGAGGTTTTTTGTATTTCCATAAAAATTGTGAAATTATTTGTTCTAGTTCTGTGAAAAATACCGTTGGTAGCTTGATAGGGATTGCATTGAATCTATAGATTGCTTTGGGTAGTATAGCCATTTTGACAATATTGATTCTTCCAATCCATGAACACGGTATGTTTCTCCATCTGTTTGTGTACTCTTTGATTTCTTTCATCAGTGATTTATAGTTTTCTATGTATAAGTCTTTCGCTTCTTTAGGTAGATATACTCCTAAGTATTTTATTCTTTTTGTTGCAATGGTGAATGGTATTGTTTCCTTAATTTCTCTTTCTGTTTTCTCACTGTTAGTGTATAGGAATGCAAGGGATTTCTATGTGTTAATTTTATATACTGCAACTTTACTATATTGGTTGATTAGCTCTAGTAATTTTCTGGTAGAATCTTTAGGGTTCTCTATGTAGAGGATCATGTCATCTACGAACAGCGAGAGTTTCACTTCTTCTTTTCCTATCTGGATTCCTTTTCCTTCTTTTTCTGCTCTGATTGCTGTGGCCAACACTTCCAAAACTATGTTGAATAGTAGTGGTGAGAGTGGGCACCCTTGTCTTGTTCCTGATTTCAGAGGAAATGCTTTCAATTTTTCACCATTGAGGATAATGCTTGCTGTGGATTTGTCATATATGGCTTTTATTATGTTGAGCTATGTTCTTTCTATTCCTGCTTTCTGGAGAGTTTTAATCATAAATGAGTGTTGAATTTTGTCAAAGGCTTTCTCTGCATCTATTGAGATAATCATATGGTTTTTATCTTTCAATTTATTAATGTGGTGTATTACATTGATTGATTTGTGGATATTAAAGAATCCTTGCATTCCTGGGTTAAAGCCCACTTGGTCATGGTGTATGATTTTTTTAATATGTTGTTGGATTCTGTTTGCTAGAATTTTGTTAAGGATTTTTGCATCTATGTTCATCAGTGATATTGGCCTGTAGTTTTTTTTTTTTTTTTTTTTTTTTTTGGCATCTTTGTCTGGTTTTGGAATTAGGGTGATGGTGGCCTCATAGAATGAGTTTGGAAGTTTACCTTCTTCTGCAATTTTCTGGAAGAGTTTGAGTAATATAGTTGTTAGCTCTTCTCTAAATTTTTGGTAGAATTCAGCTGTGAAGCCGTCTGGTCCTGGGCTTTTGTTTGCTGGAAGATTTCTGATTACAGTTTCGATTTCCTTGCTTGTGATGGCTCTGTTAAGATCTTCTATTTCTTCCTGGTTCAGTTTTGGAAAGTTATACTTTTCTAAGAATTTGTCCATTTCTTCCAAGTTGTCCATTTTATTGGCATAGAGCTGCTGGTAGTAGTCTCTTATGACCCTTTGTATTTCAGTGTTGTCTGTTGTGATCTCTCCATTTTCATTTCTAATTTTGTTAATTTGGTTCTTCTCTCTTTGTTTCTTAATGAGTCTTGCTAATGGTTTGTCAATTTTGTTTATTTTTTCAAAAATCCAGCTTTTAGCTTTGCTGATTTTTGCTATGGTCTGTTTATTTTCTTTTGCATTTATTTCTGCCCTAATTTTTAAGATTTCTTTCCTTCTACTAACCCTGGGGTTCTTCATTTCTTCCTTCTCTAATTGCATTAGGTGTAGAGTTAGGTTATTTATTTGGCTTTTTTCTTGTTTCTTGAGGTAAGCCTGTAATGCTATGAACCTTCCCCTTAGCACTGCTTTTACAGTGTCCCATAGGTTTTGGGTTGCTGTGTTTTCATTTTCATTCATTTCTATGCATATTTTGATTTCCTTTTTTATTTCTTCCATGATTTGTTGGTTATTCAGAAGCATGCTATTTAGCCTCCATATGTTTGAATTTTTAACAATTTTTTTCCTGTAATTGCGGTCTAATCTTACTTCACTGTGGTCAGAAAAGATGAATGGAATGATTTCAAGTTTTTTGAATTTTCCAAGACCAGATTTATGGCCCAGGATGTGATCTACGTGTGCACTTGAGAAAAAGGTGAAGTTGACTGTTTTGGGGTGAAATGTCCTATAGATATCAATTAGGTCTAGCTGGTCCATTGTGTCATTTAAGGTTTGTGTTTCCTTGTTAATTATCTATTTAGTTGATCTATCCATAGTTGTGAGTGGGGTATTAAAGTCTCCCACTATTATTGTGCTACTATTAATTTCCTCTTCCATACTCGTTAGCGTTTGCTGTACATATTGTAATGCTCCAATGTTGGGTGCATATATATTTATAATTGTTATATCTTCTACTTGGATTGATCCTTTGATCATTATGTAGTGTCCTTCTTTGTCTCTTTTCACATCCTTTATTTGAAAGTCTATTTTATCTGATATGAGTATTGCGACTCCTGCTTTCTTTTGGTCTCTGTTTGCGTGAAATATTTTTTTCCAGCCCTTCACTTTTAGTCTGTATGTGTCTCTTGTTTTGAGGTGGGTCTCTTGCAGACAGCATATATAGGGGTCTTGTTTTTGTATCCATTCAGCCAGTCTTTGTCTTTTGGTTGGGGCATTCAACCCATTTATATTTAAGTTAATTGTTGATAGGTGTGGTCCTGTTGACATTTACTTTGTTGTTTTGGGTTCACGTTTACACAACCTTTCTGCATGTCCTGTCTAGAGAAGATCCTTCAGCAGTTGTTGAAGAGCTGGTTTGGTGGTGCTGAATTCTCTCAGCTTTTGCTTGTCTGTAAAGCTTTTGAATTCTCCTTCATATCTGAATGAGATACTTGCTGGGTACAGTAATCTAGGTTGTAGGTTATTCTCTTTCATTACTCTAAGTATGTCCTGCCATTCGCTTCTGGCCTGGAGGGTTTCTATTGATAGATCAGCTGTTATCCTTATGGGAATCCCTTTGTGTGTTATTTGTTGTTTCTCCCTTGCTGCTTTTAATATTTGTTCTTTGTGTTTGATCTTTGCTAATTTGATTAATATGTGTCTTGGGGTGTTTTGCCTTGGGTTTATCCTGTTTGGGACTCTCTGGGTTTCTTGGACTTGGGTGGCTATTTCCTTCCCCATTTTAGGGAAGTTTTCATTTATTATCTCCTCAAGTATTTTCTCATGGCCTTTCTTTTTGTCTTCTTCTTCTGGGTCTCCTCTGATTCGAATGTTGGGGAGTTTCACATTGTCCCAGAGGTCCCTGAGTTTGTCCTCATTTCTTTTGATTCTTTTTTCTTTTTTCCTCTCTGCTTCATTTATTTCCACCATTTTATCTTCTACCTCACTTATCCTATCTTCTGTCTCCATTATTCTACTCTTGGTTCTCTTCAGAGTGTTTTTTATCTCATTTATTGCATTATTCATTTTTAATTGACTCTTTTTTATTTCTTCTAGGTCTTTATTAAACATTTCTTGCATCTTCTCAATCTTCGTCTCCAGGCTATTTATCTGTAACTCCATTTTGTTTTCAAGATTTTGGATCATTTTTCTTATCATTATTCTAAATTCTTTTTCAGGTAGATTCCCTATCTCCTCCTCTTTTGTTTGACTTGGTGGGCATTTTTCATGTTCCTTTAGCTGTTGGGTATTTCTCTGCCTTTTCATCTTGTTTAGATTGCTGTGTCTGGAGTGGGCTTTCTGTATTCTGGAGGTCTGTGGTTCCTTTTTATTATGAAGGTTTTACCCAGTGGGTGGGGTTGGACAATTGGCCTGTCAAGGTTTCCTGGTTAGGGAAGCTTGCGTCTGTGTTCTGGTGCGTGGAACTAGATTTCTTCTCTCTGGAGTGCAATGGAGTGCCCAGTAATGAGTTTTGAGATGGGTCTATGTGTTAGGTGTGACCTTGGGCAGCCTGCATGTTGACATTCAGGGCTATGTTCCTGCGTTGCTGGAGAATTTGCGTGGTATGTCTTGCTCTAAAACTTATTGGCTCTTGGGTGGTGGTTTGTTTCAGTGTATGTATGGAGGCTTTTGGACGGTCTCTTATTACTTAAAGTTCCATGTAGTCAGGAGATTTCACGTGTTCTCAGGTTTTGGGCTTAAGTCTCCTGCCTCTGGATTTCAGTTTTATTCTTCCAGTAGTCTCAAGACTTCTCCAACTATACAGCACTGATAATAAAGCTTCTAGGTTAATAGTGAAAAGATTCTGCCCCGTGAGGGACACCCAGAGAGGTTCACAGACTTACATGAAGAAGAGGAGAGGGAGGAGGGAGATACAGATGAGCAGGAGGAGAAAAAGGGGGACTCAAGAGGAGAGAGACAGATCTATGCAGTTGTCTGTTCCCGGAGTGTTCTCCATAGCCCAGACACCCACAAAGATTCACAGAATTGGATTGGGAAGAGAAGGAGAAAGGAGAAAATAGAGGTGTTCTGAGGTAGAGAATGGAGAGTCAAGATTGGGAGAATCAACACACTCCTGAATAAAAATGGGAACTGAATATTGGATTCTTAAATGTCCACAATTTATATCATATACTGAAAAACAAAGATTAAAAATCTAGAGTAGAGGTTAGACTCTTAAAAATACAATATTAAAAACAAAAACCAAAACACAAAAAAATTTTAGAAATATATATGAAGTTCGGTTTAAAAATAGGGCTTCTCTCTCTCTTTTTTTTTTTTTTTTTTTTTGGCAAGGTTATATAGTGTAATGAAAATGAAAATTAAGGAGTAGTAGAGGAGTAATAGAGGACTTTGAAAGGAAATAAGAGAAAAAGAAAAATAGAAAAAAGAAGAGAAAAAGGAAAAAAAAAAACAAGAAAAAAATTTTTTCCTAATTAAAAAATCGTAAAAATCTATGAAAATGAAAGTTAAGGAGTAATGGGGGAGTAATAGGGAATTTTAAAATAAAATAAAAGAGAAAAAAGAAAAAAAGTTTTTTTTACTTAAAAAAAAAAAGTAAAAATATATCTAGGAATTTCTCTGGAGCTGTTGGGGTCAGTGTGGGTTTGGTTCAGTTTCAGATAGCTCCTCGTTCCAGCTTACATTTTTTGATATCTACAGGCCCCTTCTGGTGTAGTCGGTGTTATCTACAGGGATTTTAATCTGTTGCACTGGTCCCTTCTGAAGCGGTTCCCTTTGTTTATTTGGCTTCTTTTTGCCGGTCTCTTCAGTGCCCAATTTCCGCCCTAACACAGGCGGGCGGAGATGGACTCTTATTCGGGTTGCTAGTTCCATCACGCTGTGGGGAGGGACTGCCGCTGCTTTCCCTGTCTATGCTGCTCAGGCTCCCGGCTGTTCTAAATGGAGCGTACCCTGCGCTGCGCTTGGTTCCAGCCCTCAGGTGTTCCACAAAAGCGCGGAACAAAAAGCTGCACGTGCTTTTTGTGCCTTCCCCGTCCACGAGGCTCAGGCAGCCAGGAGCTTGATGGGCGCACTCTCCCCGGGTGCAACGTGCCTTCTCCCCTCCGAGGTCCCAGTCTCAGTTTCCATCCGCGCCGGTCGGGTGCCTGTGCCCTGTGTCTTGCCGCGACACTCCCGGCGGATGTCGACCATTGAGAATCTCAGAAAGTCTTTGGTTAGAAACTGGAGGCCTGTTTGCCGTGTGGTCAGGGATGCGGTCCTTGGGGCCGAGCCTGCCCCTTTCCCCTCCCCCCTGCCTCCTGCCTCCGGCGGGGCTGGGCCGGTCTGTAGCCTGCGAGCTCTTCTCTGGACTTGCTCGGTCCCTTTGTTCTGCGAATGGCCGGCAGTGTGTTTGGGCCGGTTAATTTTCTCTCTCTCTCTTGCTATCCCACAGTTTAAGTTGGTAACTCACAAAAGCTCCCTCTGATTGTCCTCGGGGCACTCAGGCCCGGTCCTTACCCTAAGCAATGCCGCCTGCTCCTCTCCGTTCTGCCCCCACTTGCTGGTGGCGGATGCAGGCGTCTGGGGTACTTTTCTGCTGGGAGTTGCTTTTCGGCATGTAATCTGTGGGTTTTATTTATTCTTCCCCTCCCAGTCAGGTTGCCCCTGAGATTCAAAAACTTCCCCCAGACCCGCCAGTGCGAGGGTTTCCTGGTGTTTGGAAACTTCCTCTATTAAGACTCCCTCCTGGGACAGATCTCAGTCCTTAGCTCTTTTGTCTCTCTTTTTATCTTTTATATTTTGTCCTACCTCCTTTTGAAGACAATGGGCTGCTTTTCTGTGCACCTGATGACCTCAGCTAGCGATCAGAAGTTGTTTTGTGAAGTTTGCTCTGCGTTCAATTGTTCTTTCGATGAATTTGTAGGAAAGAAAGTGGTCTCCCCATCCTATTCCTCCGCCATCTTGGCTCCTCCTCTTCAACAATGGATTTCAGGTCAGAAAGTCTAGGTCTGAGCTTGTCTTCTCTCCTCCATCTGTGTGATTGAAACAAATCAAGTGGTCTCTATGCGCTCATTTCTTAAAATGGAGATAATGATACTTCTAATGGCTAGTGTGAGGATCAAATGAACTAATTATACATGAATACTTGGTCAGCCATAATTCATTAAAGTTTAGTTTGGTTCTGTTCAACAAACTGTCCCAACCCCATGCTGTGTGCGTGGCAGGTATAGACGCTGGAATACCATGAACAAATAAGACAAATCCCTACCATCAAAGAATAGTCTAGAAAGCAGGTAACCCAAAATATTACAATTCAGTGGAATTAGAGCAACAATATGAGTATGTATAAGGAGATCAAAGAATGAGTGGTTTCTTTAAGAAAGAGAGGGAATGTGTCTAGGAAGACTTCACAGACCAAGTAGCAATTTGAACAAGGTTTGGCAGCACAGCTCAATTTGCAGACAGATAGAAGATGCAGTTAATTTTTGACAGAAAAGCAGCCCATGCAAAAGCACAGAGGTGTGAAACTGCACTGAGCATTTAGAGAACTCCAAGGGCGTTTGATATTAACGGATCATTCGCCCACTATGGGGAGGTGCAGAAAACAATGTCAGAGAAGAAAGGGGAGATGAAGAAATGTTTCGTTCTACCTCCTTCTGTTGTGATCAGTTCTGCATGTAATGAGAAGTCATTTAAATCTTTTAAGCATGGAGGAGATGAACCACCCCAGTCAAGTGAGGATCATCCTGGTTGTAGTATGGCAGTCCTGAGACCCAGGAAACCCCTCAGTTCTGGGCAAACTAGGATGGTTGGTTACTCTGTGAGAGGCATGATTTGATCAACTTACTTTCCACACAGTTTTCTCTGGCTGAAATGAGAAAGGTGAGCTAGGAAACAGCAGGATGGAAGAAAAGAGACTGATAGGAAGCCAGAACTAGAGCCTAGAAGAGCAGTGATGTGACTGAAACAGCTGCAATGACTGTGGGGATGAAGTAGAGAGGAAGAATTCATGAGGTGTTTAGAACACAAAATCTATACAGCTTGCTGGGGTTCCCCTTGTAGCTCAGTCGGTAAAGAATCTGCCTGCAATGCAGGAAACCTGGGTTTAATTCCTGGGTTGGGAAGATCCCTTGGAGAAGGAAATGGTAACCCACTCCAATATTCTTGTCTGGAGAATCCTATGAACAGAGGAGCCTGGCAGGCTATAGTTCATGGGGTCACAAGAGTCGGATGTATGGACATTACCACCATATAGCTTGTTGACTGAACGGATGTGGGAAATGCATGAGCAGGAGAAATCTAGGATAACTCACAGGATTTTGAGCAACTGGATGAGTGAGTTTAATGCTGACAGACAGAAGAAGTATATGAAGCTAAGTGAATTGATTGGGATAAGGAATTTCAGTTTGGAACATGTTAGGTTTGGGTTTGATGTTTCTGTAAGATATCCAGATGGGGCTCTCCAGGGCATTGTTCAGAACTTGGGGTAGACAGAATTGGAGAGAGAGTGATGTTCTGCCTAAAGATGTGTGTGGTGGTGGTAGAGGGTGTGTTTTGGGAGTGAGGGGAGGGGTAGAAAAAATATAGGAAGTTGCATGTTTCTAAATAATGATTATAAGATTTCACTTTTAAAAAATATTTATTTGACTTCATTGGGTCTTAGTTGCAGCATACGAACTCTTACTAATAGTTGTAGCATGTGTAATTTAGTTCCCTGACCAGAGATTGAATCCAGGGCTCCTGCATTGGGAGCATGGAGTCCAAGCCACTGGACCACACCAGGGAAGTCCCAAGTTTTCACTTTTTCAGTACCTTCAGTGTGTTGTGACTGCCTGGGAGTAACAAAGACTAGTTTGAGCTTATTTAAGCAAAATTACTACATAGATAAAGATACAAAGATGTGTCACTAGACCTAAGGGCAAGGACACAGTTGGTCCTGGCAATGCACTGGAGTCAGGGAGGACCCTGCCATCAGGACTTCTGTCATCTCATGTCTCCAGTCTTCTTTGCGCCTCTGCTCCCTGCTTCGTTATTCACTCTTCCTAGAGAGTGGTCTTTCCTGCTTCTCAAACTAAACTGCTGTTCATACTTCTGGCGTCAATGCCTCTTCCATGTAAGACACTATGTAGAGACTAAGAATGAAACTACAGAGTGCTAGCACTGAATCCCAAGAAAAGATGTCCATTGGCCTGTCTTGACTGGGCAGATGACCCAGACCAAATAACCATGGAGAGAGCTTAGAAGGGGATGGGAAGTTCCTAGAAAAGGTAAGAGTAGGGAAGCTGACCCATAGTATTCACTATCCACATATTTTCTTATTTATCATTAGAACAACACTACGAGATATTTATTATTACTATCCTTTATAATGTAAATGCCTTGAAGGCAAAGACCACATCTATTCATTCACCACTGTATTCCAAGCATCTAACACAATGTCTAGCTCATGATTAGTGAATGAGTGATTAAATGAATGAATATCAATTTTACATTTGAGGAAATGCAAGATCACAGAAATTCAATCACTGTCCAGGGTGACCCAGCCAAGAAACAGAAAGAAGAATCAAACCCAAATCCATTCTACTTCAGACGTTGTGCTGTTAACTGAAGAAAACTCACTTCTGTGAGGCCCTCATTGATTCCCTGGAAGTTGTAACTTCCTTGGTAAATAACTTTCCAGATACTTAAAAAAATAATAATAATCAGTAGTGGTGACTCCAGCTGTATCCCAATGAGTCAGGCAGGATTGCTAGACAGGACCTGGCCTGTGCTGGGGTGCACACTGGCCTGGTCACAGGAGTCTCCATGTGTCAAGTGCTCCTACTGGCACTAGTGACCCAGAAGAGCAACAGCAGAAGATGGGGAGGATATCCAAGTGCATCAATCCTAGGCGGCTTTGTCACACAACTTGGCCCATCTCACAACCAACACCTCCAGCTGGAAAAGGTCCCAGGTACATCTCTACCTGCAGGCTCAAAGAGCAAGACAAGACGATTTTAGATTCTTTAAGAAGACTGCCCAACTTTCAATCCTGTTAACAAGAATTCAAATCCACCAACTAATAAGCAACTTTTCAGCATGTATTTTGTTTACTATGTCAAGTGTTTAGGAAATAGAGTAAAATGATCCCATTTTCTAAGCCTGATGACATGTGAACTGACAAAATATTTTTTCCTTTGTTGCTTATTTACATCAATAAGGAAACACTTTTGAGGGCAGAAGAAGAGGGTGACAGAGAATTAGATGGTTGGATGGCATCATTGACTCTATGGACATGAGTTTGAGCAAACTCTGGGACATAGTGCAAGACAGAGAAGCCTGGCGTGCTGCAGTTCATTGGGTCACAAAGAATTGGATACAACTTAGCGACTGAAAAACAATGATAAATTTGATCAAAAATAATTATATATTTAACAAATCATATCTTGCCTGCATTATTGCAATAGCTTCATAACTTGTCTCCTCAATTCTACCCTTGCTCCTTCACAGTCTACAACTTCAGTGGGTAGAAAGAAGCTCTGAAAAAAGAAATCGGATCACCCTTCTGTTCTAAACCTGACAATAATTCCCCATCTCACTTAAAGTAAAAGCCAAATCTAAGGCCTAAAGTTGTGGGCCACACATTCTGATTTCTCTCCCCTTCTTTCACTCTGCTGCAGTCCCACTGGCCTCCTGATTTCTCCCTGAACTTGCTAGGTACACTCCACCTTGAGGCCTTTGCATTGGTTGATTTCTTGGTTGAATAAAAAGAACAAAATCATTTTATCAGGAAGAATTTAAAGCATATAATATAGCACTATGGTTTCCACTGTCTCAACTTAAAATCTAGTTGGGCTGACAAAACATTTCACATTTTAAATAATTAGATCAAGAGACAACAAGGTGCTAAGTTGCAGATCTGAGACTGTTCGTGTTACATAAGTGGGAAAGAGAAAAGAAAGGTGTAAACAAAAAATTAAAGATTACATGAATTTTAGGAAGCAATAGTAATGATGGTTATATTTCATATACTATTGAGTTTATAATAAGCTTTTATACATTTCTTTCCATTTTATCTTCATGAAGCCCTTTAAAGTAAAGCATATGTTATCACCCCATTTTAAAGAAGAGATAGCTGAGTAAAGAGACAGTCTATATAATTTATCCAGGGAATAAAACTAGGAAGAATTAGAAGAAAACAGGAGATCTCCTGATGCTATATTATTCATTAATTTATTCACTATTCAATAAACAAAAGGTAAAAGATTTATACAATCTGAGAGAAACCAGAGTATTTTATTCAATAAATATTTTATGTATCCGGTGAAGTGTCAGGCATTGTTCCAGGTATTTGGAATACAGCCATAAATAAAACTGATAAAGTGCTACCCTTACAGAGCTTACATACCAGAGAGACACATACCATAACAGATAGTGTCATAACACATAAGTAAATTACATAGTATGTTGGTTAATGATAATCACTATGGAAAAAATAAAGCAAAGAGAAACAGAAGTGGGAGTGCTGGAAAGGGGATATTAAATAGAGTGGCCACCTAGAACACTCTTTGACGTAAATAGCAACAGGATCTTTTTTGACCCACTTTCTAGAGTAATGAAAATAAAAACAAATTTTAACAAATGGGACCTAATTAAATTTAAAATTTTTTGCATAGCAAAGGAAAGCATAAGCGAGATAAACTGCAAATCAAGCAACTGACAAAGGGTTACTCTCCAAAATGTCTAAACAGCTCATGTAGCTCAATATCTAAAAAAAAAAACCAAATAACCCAATCAAAAAATGGGCAGAAGACCTAAATAGACATTTCTCCAAAGAGAACGTGCAGATGGCCAAGAGACACATGAAAAGATGCTCAGCATCACTTATTATTAGAGAAAGGCAGATTAAAACTACTATAAAGTATCGCCTCACATATGTCAGAATGGTCATCATCAAAAAATCTATGAAAAATAAATGCTAGAGAGAGTGTGAATGAAAGGGAACCTTCTTGCACTGTTGGTGGAAATGTAAATTGATACATCCACTATGGAGAAGAGTATGGAGCTTCCTTAAAAAACTAAAAATAGAACTAGCATATGACCCAGCAGTCTCACTTTTGGGCATATACCCAGAGGAAACTATAATTTAATGCTACTCAGTCATAAAAAGGAATGAAAGTGAGTCACTGGTAGAGATGTGAATGGATCTAGAGACTGCCATACAGACTGAAGTCATAAATATCATATACAAATGCATATAAGTGAAATCTTAAAAAATGGCATAGATTATCTTATTTACAAAACAGAAATAGACACAGATGTAGAGGACAAACATATGGACACTAAGGAGGAAAAGGGATGGTGGGATGAATTGGGAGATTGGGATTGACAAAGATACATGATTGATACTGTGTATAAAATAGAGAACTAAAGAGGACCTATTATATAGCACGTGGAGCCCTGCTCTGTTGACCCAAATGGGACTGAAATCCAAAAAAGAGGGGATATAAGTGTATACATAGCTGATTCACTTTGCTGTACAGTAACTAACACAGCACTGTAAAGAAACTATATTCCAATAAAAATTAATTTTAAACAAGGAAAAAAATAGACCAGCAACAGAAGTTATCATAAAAGTTCATTCAGTTCAGTTCAGTTCAGTTACTCAGTCGTGTCTGACTCTTTGCGACCCCATGAACTGCAGCACGCCAATACTCCCTGTCTATCACCAACTCCCGGAGTTCATCCGAACCCATGTCTATTGAGTCGGTGATGCCAACAAATCATCTCATCCTCTGTCGTCCCCTTCTCCTCCTGCCCTCAATCTTTCCCAGCATCAGAGGCTTTTCAAATGAGTCAGCTCTTCGCATCAGGTGGCCAAAGTATTGGAGCTTCAGCTTCAACATCAGTCCTTCCAATGAACACCCAGAACAGATCTTCTTTAGGATGGACTGGTTGGATCTCCTTGCAGTCCAAGGGACTCTCAAGAGTCTTCTCCAACACCACAGTTCAAAAGCATCAATTCTTCAGTGCTCAGCTTTCGTTATAGTCCAACTCTCACATCCATACATGACAACTGGAAAAACCATAGCCTTGACTAGACGGACCTTTGTTGGCAAAGTAATATCTCTGTTTTTTAATATGCTATCTAGGTTGGTCATAACTTTCCTTCCAAGGAGTAAATGTCTTTTAACTTCATGGCTACAATCACCATCTGCAGTGATTTTGGAGCCCCCCAAAATTAAGTCTGACACTGTTTCCACTGTTTCCCCATCTATTTGCCATGAAGTGATGGGACCAGATGCCATGATCTTAGTTTTCTGAATGTTGAGCTTTAAGCCAACTTTTCACTCTCCTCTTTCACTTTCATCAAGAGCCTCTTTAGTTCTTCTTCACTTTCTGTCATAAGGATGGTGTCATCTGCATATTTGAGGTTATTGATATTTCTCCCGGCAATCTTGATTCCAGTTTGTGCTTCCTCCAGCCCAGCGTTCTCATGATGTACTCTGCATATAAGTTAAATAAGCAGGGTGACAATATACAGCCTTGACGTACTCCTTTTCCTATTTGGAACCAGTCTGTTGTTCCATGTCCAGTTATAACAGTTGCTTCCTGACCTGTGTACAGGTTTCTCAAGAGGCAGGTCAGGTGGTCTGGTATGCCCATCTTTTTCAGAATTCTCCATAGTTTATTGTGATCCACACAGAGTTCCGAAGAATAGCAAGGAGAGATAAGAAAGCCTTCCTCAGTGATCAATGAGAAGAAATAGAAGAAAATAATAGAATGGGAAAGACTTGAGATCTCCTCAAGAAAATTAGAGATACCAAGGGAACATTTCATGCAGAGATGGGCTCAATAAAGAACAGAAATGGTATGGACCTAACAGAAGCAGAAGATATTAAGAAGAGGTGGCAAGAATACACAGAAGAACTGTACAAAAAAGATCTTCATGACCCAGATAATCACTATGGTGTAATCACTCACCTAGTGCCAGACATCTTGGAATGTGAAGTCAAGTGGGCCTTAGGAAGCATCACTATGAACGAAGCTAGTAGAGGTGATGGAATTCCAGTTGAGCTATTTCAAATCCTGAAAGATGATGCTGTGAAAGTGCTGCACTCAATATGCCAGAAAATTTGGAAAACTCAGCAGTGGGCACAGGACTGGAAAAGGTCAGTTTTCATTCCAATCCCAAAGAAAGGCAATGCCAAAAAATGCTCAAACTACTGCACAATTGCACTCATCTCACACGCTAGTAAACTGATGCTTAAAATTCACCAAGCCAGGCTTCAGCAATGCGTGAATCATGAATTTCCAGATGTTCAAGCTGGTTTTAGAAAAAGCAGAGGAACCAGAGATCAAATTGCCAACATCCACTGGATCATCAAAAAAGCAAGAGAGTTCCAGAAATACATCATAAAGGTAATATGTTTTAAATTTATTTTAAAAATTTTATTAAGATGTAATTTACATATACTAAAATGTAGTCCTTTTAGTATACAGTCCTGCAAGCTTTGACAAATGCAATGTCTGTTTAACCACCATCAGAATCAAGACATAGAATGGTGTCATTATCCAAAAAACTAACCTCATGTACCTTTGTAGTCAACCTCTCCCTCCAACCCCAGGACCTGGCACAACTGATTTCTGTCCCTATAGCTTTGTCTTTTTCCAGAATGTCATGTAAATGGAGTCACACAGAATTTGGCCTTCTGAGCCTGGCGTTTTTCACTAAGCAAATGGATTTGAGATTCATCAATTTTGTTGTATATAAAACTGTGAATCCATTTTTGTTTCAAAGGCTAATTCATCATATGAAGGACATTTCCATTGTCTTCAGTCTTTGGTTATCACAAGTGAAGCTACTATAAATATTTTCTTACAGGCTTCTATGTGCATATAAATTTTCACTTCACTTGGGTAAATGGCTGGGAGTGAGACTGTGAAGTCAGACAGTGAATGCACATTTACATTCATAAGAAACTGTTAATTTTCCAAAGCAGCTATACCATTTTTTCATTGCAAGAGTTCTAGTTACTCTGTATCCCAGGTAGTACTCTGTATTACTAGATTTAAAAAACACTATTCTACTCGGTGTTAGTGGTATCTCATTGTAGTTTTATTAATAATTTGCATTTCCCTAATGACTAATAGCTGGGATTCCCAGGTGGCTCAGTGGTAAAGAATCCTCCTGCCAATACAGGAGACGTGGGTTTCATCCCTGGGTTGGGAAGATCCCCTGAGAAGGAAAGAGCAACCCATTCCAGTATTCTTGCCAGGAAAACCCCATGGACAAGGAGACTAGCAGGGTCCATGGGATCCATGGGGTTCATGGGGTTGCAAAGAGTCAGACATGACTGAGCAGGCACACATGCAATGACTAATGATATTGAACATCTTTCCACATGCTCATTTACCATTAGTGTATATATTTAAAATTTTTTATTAGAGTATAGTTGTTTTACAATGTTACTTTCTGCTTTACAGCAAAGTGAATCAACCACATGTATGGGTGGCGCTAGTGGTAAAGAACATGCTTGCCAGTGCAGGAGATGTTAGAGACATGGGTTCAATGCTTGAGACAGGAAGATCCCCTGGAGGAGGTTATGGCAACCGACTCCAGTATTCTTGCCTGGTGAATCCCATGGACAGAGGAGCCTGGTGGGCTACAGTCTGTAGGGTCGCAAAGAATCAGACACAACTGAAGCAACTTAGCATGCACACATATGTATATTCCTCCTCTTTTTGGATTTTCTTCCCATTTAGGTTACCACAGTGTATTGAGTAGAGTTCCCCATGCCACACAGTAGCTTCTCATTAGTTTTCTATTTTATATATTCAGTTCAGTTCAGTCGCTCAGTCATGTCCAACCCCATGAACTGCAGCACGCCAGGCTTCCCTGTCTATCACCAACTCCTGGAGCTTGCTCAAACTCATGTCCATCTAGTCAGTGATGCCATCCAACCATTTTATAATAGTATTGTGTATATGTTAATCCAAGTCTCCTAATGCATCCCACCCCCCATCATTTCCCCTCTTGGTGTCTGTAGGTTTGCTCTCTGTCTGTCTCTCTGTTTATGGTTTGTAAATAGGTTCATAGGTACCATTTTTCTAGATCTAACATATACACATTCACTAGTCATTAGAAAAATGCAAATACAAACTACAATGAGGTATCACCTCATGATGGTCAGAATGGCTATCACCAAAAGATCTACAAACAATAAATGCTGGAGAGGTGTGGAGAAAAGACTTCACTGTTGGTAGACATGTGGATTGGTGCAGCCACTATGGAGAACTGTGTAAAGGTTCCCTAAAAAACTAAAAATAGAACTACCATATGAACCAGAAATCCCACTCCTGGGCATATACTGGGAGAGAACCATAATTCCAAGACACCATTAGAATTATCTTCTTCAGTGAAGTATCCATTCAATTTTTTTCTAATTTTCTCATTGAGTTTATTTTCTTATGATTGATTTTAGGAGTTCTCTGTAAATTCTAGATACAAATCTTTATCAGATAGGTTTGCAAATAATTTCTCAGCCTGTGGCTTGTTTTACCATTTTCTTTACAATGTCTTTGGAAGAGAAGCTCTGAATTTTAATGATGACCCATTTAACTTCTTTTTTTTTCATGGGTTAATCTTTCAGTGTCAATGAATCAATATGAGAAAACTTGCCTTATCCAAAGCCACAGAGTTGTGTTTTTTTTTTTTCTATTTTCTTCTGAAATATTTATTTATCTAGGTTTGAAATTTAAGTCCACATCCATTTTAAGGTAATTTTTATGAATGGTACAAAGAACTAATAAAAGTGGATTTTTCCTTCTCTTTTTTTTACATATGGCTATCCAATTTTTCCAGCGTCCTATGTTGAAAAGACTATCTCTCTTCAATTGGTGCCTTTGCACTTCTGTTGAAAATTAACTAACCACATGAGTCTGGACTTTCTATTCTATTGCATTATTCTGTATGGCTAAGTTTTAGCCAGTAAGACACTTGCTTGTTAACTGTGGCTTTACAGAGGCCTTGAAGTCAACCACTATGAGTTCTCTAATTATGTTCTTCTTCAAGTTGTTTGCCTAGTCTACTTTCTTTACCATTCTCTCAAATTTTACAATCAACTTGTCCATTTATAAAAGAAAAATCTAATAAGATATTTTAAGGATCTCGTCGAATGTACACAACAATTGGGAGAAAAGTAGCAACTTAATATGAGTCTTAGAAGACTCATATTAAGTCTTAGAAGACTAGAGTCCATGAATATGGATAACTTCATTTATTCAGATTTTTGTTTTATTTCTTTCATTAATGTTTTGCAGCATTTGGTACATGTATCTTGCATGTATTTTTAAGAATTATTTAAAAGTAAATTGAAATTAATTTAAAAATTAAATTTTTAAGAATTATAAAAGTATTTCATGATTTTGGTGTTCTTAAAAATGATACTTTTAATTTTAGTTCTTTATTAACAGTATACAAAAATATGATTGATTGTTTTGTATACCAACCTTATATATTGGGACTTTGATAAACTTACCTATTAGTCATACTAGGTTTTCTTTGTTATTGTAGTTTCTTTGGGATTTTCTACATCAACAATCATATCATCAGCAAATAAATAAAATTTTACTTTCTCCTTTCCCACCTGCCTTATTGCACTGGCTAGGGTCGCATGCCAAATATGATGGTGAGATGTGTGCTCTTAATTTTAAAGGGAAAGCATTCAGTCATTTAGTATTAGGTAAGATGCTAGCTGTAGGAATTTTCTAGATGCCTACTATCAGGCTGAGAAAGTTCTCTTCTATTCCAATTTAGCAAGAGAGTAAGTATCACAAATGGAAGCTGAATTTCATTAAATGCTTTTTCTGTACCTATTGAGATGATAATACAGCTTGTCTTCTTTCATCTATTGATATAATACATTACATTAATTGATTTTGAATATTCAATCAGCCTGGCATTCCCAAGGTAAACACTACTTGGTCACATGTTACAAATTTAATACATTATTGAATGGTTTGCCAATTTTTTCTTGAGAATTTTGGCATCTATATTTATGAGAGAGGTTAATCTCTATTTTTCTCTCCTTATAACATCTTTGTCCAGTTTTAGTATCAGGATAATGCTGGTCTCGTTTAGTATCAGGATAATGTAAGAAAATTAGAGATACCAATGAAACATTTCATGCAAGTTCAGCTCAGTTAAGTAGCTCAGTCGTGCCCCACTCTTCCCGACCCCATGAACCACAGCACGCCATGCCTCCCTGTCCATCACCAACTCCCACAGTTTACCTAAACTCATGTCCATTGAGTCGGTGATGCCATCCAACCATCTCATCCTCTGTCATCCCCTTCTCCTCCTGCCCTCAATCTTTCCCAGCATCAGGGTTTTTTCAAATGAGTCAGCTCTTCCCATCAGGTGGCCAAAGTATTGGAGTTTCAGGTTCAATATCAGTCCTTCCAATGAACACTCAGAACTGATCTCCTTTAGGATGGACAGGTTGCCTCTCCTTGAAGTCCAAGGGACTCTCAAGAGTCTTCTCCAACACCACAGTTCAAAAGCATCAATTCTTCTGCACTCAGCTTTCTTTATAGTCCAACTCTCACACCTATACATGACTACTGGAAAAACCATAGCCTTGACTAGAAGGACCTTTGTTGGCAAAGTAGTGTCTCTGCTTTTTAATATCCTTTCAAGGTTGGTAACTTTCCTTCCAAGGAGTAAGCGTCTTTTAATTTCATGGCTGCAATCACCATCTGCAGTGATTTTGGAGCCCCCCAAAACAAAGTCTGACACTGTTTCCCCATCTATTTGCCATGAATTGATGGAACCAGATGCCATGATCTTAGTTTTCTGACTGTTGAGCTTTAAGCCAACTTTTTCACTTTCCTCTTTCACTTTCATCAAGAGGCTTTTTAGTTCTTCTTCACTTTGTTCCATAAGGGTGGTGTCATCTGCTTATCTGAGGTTATTGATATATCTCCTGGAAATCTTGATTCCAGCTTGTACTTCCTCCAGCTCAGTGTTTCTCATGATGTACTCTGCATATAAGTTAAATAAGCAGGGTGACAATATACAGCCTTGATGTACTCCTTTCCCAATTTCGAACCAGTCTGTTGTTCCATGTCCAGTTAGAACTTTTGCTTCCTGACCTGCATCAGTTCAGTTCAGTTCAGTCGCTCAGTCATGTCCAACTCTGCGACCCCATGAATCGCAGCACACCAGGCCTCCCTGTCCATCACCAACTCCGGAGTTTACTCAAACTCATGCCCATCGAGTTGGTGATGCCATCCACCCATCTCATCCTCTGTCATCCCCTTCTCCTCCTGCCCTCAATCCCTCCCAGTATCAGGGTCTTTTCCAATGTGTCAGCTGTTCACATGAGATGGCCAAAGTACTGGAGTTTCAGCTTCAACATCAGTCCTTCCAATAAACACCCAGGACTGATCTCCTTTAGTATGGACTGGTTGGATCTCCTTGCAGTCCAAGGGACTCTCAAGAGTCTTCTCCAACACCACAGTTCAAAAGCATCAATTTTTCAGCACTCAGCTTTCTTCACAGTCCAAATCTCACATCCACACATGACCACTGGAAAAACCATAGCCTTGACCAGATGGACCTTTGTTGGCAAAGTAATGTCTCTGCTTTTTAATATGCTATCTAGGTTGGTCATAACTTTCCTTCCAAGGAGTAAGCATCTTTTAATTTCATGGCTGCAGTCACCATCTGCAGTGATTTTGGAACCCAGAAAAATAAAGTCTGACACTGCATAGATGGGCACAATAAAGGATAAAAATGGTATGGACAGAACAAAAGCAGAAGATATTAAGAAAAGGTGGCAAGAATACACAGAAAAACTATACAAAAAATATCTTAAGGACCAAGATAACCACGATGGTGTGATCACTCACCTAGAGCCAGACATCCCAGAGTCCAAAGTCAAGTGGGCCTTCGAAAGCATCACTACAAACAAAGCTAGTAGAGGTGACAGAATTCCAGTTGAGATATTTCAAATCCTAAAAGATGATGCTGTGAAAGTGCTGCATCAATATGCCAACAAATTTGGAAGACTCAACAATGGCCACAGGACTGGAGAAGGTCAGTTTTCATCCCAATCCCAAAGAAAGACAATGCCAAAGAATATTCAAACTACCACACGATTGCACTCATCTAACACACTAGCAAAGTAATGCTCAAAATTCTCCAAGCGAGGCTTCAACAGTACGTGAACCCAGAGCTTCCAGATGTTCAAGCTGGATTTAGAAAAGGCAGAGGAACCAGAGAACAAATTGCCAACATCCATTGGATCATAGAAAAAGCAAGAGAGTTCCAGAAAAAACATCTACTTCTGCTTTATTGACTATGCCAAAGCCTTTGACTGTGTGGATCACAATAAACTGTGGAAAATTCTTCAAGAGATGGGAATACCAGACCACCTTACCTGCCTCCTGAGAAATCTGTATGCAGGTCAAGAAGCAACAGTTTGCACTGGACATGGAATGACGGACTGTTTCCAAATCAGGAAAGGAGTGCATCAAGGCTGTATATTGTCACCTTGCTTATTTGACTTATATGCAGAGTACATCATGAGAAATGCTGTGCTTGATGAAGCCCAAGCTGAATCAAGATTCCTAGAAGAAATATCAATAACCTCAGATATGCAGATGACACCACCCTTATGGAAGAAAGTGAAGAACTGAAGAGCCTCTTGATGAAAGTGAAAGAGGAGAGTGAAAAAGTTGGCTTAAAACTCAACATTCAAAAAACTAAGATCATGGCATCTGGTCCCATCACTTCATGGCAAATAGATGGGGAAACAGTGACAGATTTTATTTTCTTGAGCTCCAAAGTCATTGCATATGGGGACTGCAGCCATGAAATTAAAAGACGCTTACTCCTTGGAAGGAAAGTTATGACCAACCTAGACAGAATATTAAAAGGCAGGGACATTACTTTGCCAACAAATGTCCATCAAGTCAAGGCTTTGGTTTTTCCAGTAGTCATATATGGATGTGAGAGTTGGACGATAAAGAAAGCTGAGTGCCAAAGAATTGATGCTTTTGAACTGTGGTGTTGGAGAAGACTCTTGAGAGTCCCTTGGACTGCAAGGAGATCCAACCGGTCCATCCTAAAGGAAATCAGTCCTAAATATTCATTGGAAGGACTGATGTTGAAGCTGAAACTCGAATACTTTGGCCACCAGATGCAAAGAACTGACTCATTTGAAAAGACTGTGATGCTGGGAAAGATTGAAGGCAGGAGGAGAAGGGGACAACAGAGAATGAGATGGTTGGATGGCATTACCAACTCAATGAACAGGAGTTTGAGCAAGCTCCAGGAGTTGGTGATGGACAGGGAAGCCTGGCATGCTGCTATCCATGGAGTCAAAAAGAGTTGGACATGACTGAGCAACTGAACTGAACTGAAGAATTAACTTAATAAATACTAGTGTATTCAATTTAGTCATTTATCTTTGAGTAAGCTTTAACAGTCAATGTCTTTTGAGGAATTCATCCATTTAAGTTGTTTAAATAATTAGCATAATGTTGTTCATAATATTCCCTTATTAAACTTTTAAGGTCTGTTTACTGGTTGTGACATCCCATCTGTCATTGAGGTAGTAAAAATTTGTGTCACCTTTCTTTCTTTTTTTTCCTAATTAGTCTGGGTAAAGGTTTTTCAATCTGTTGATCTTTTCCAAGAACTAGATTCTATTTTCACTGACTTTTATGTATTATGTTTGTGTTTTCTATTTCATTGACATATTCACTTATCTTTAGTATCTCTTTTCTTCTTACTTTAGGTATAATTTGCTTTTCCTTTTTTCTGGTTTCTTAAAGGGGAAGTTTATGTCATTGATTTGACACTTTTTGTCTTTTCTAATATAGATATTTTTGTCTACAAATTTTCCTCTAAACACTGCTTAGATTCAACTCACAAATTTTGACATATATTTTTTCATTTCTATTCAATTAAATACATTCTAATCTCTCCTTTGATTTGTTCTTCAATCCCAGATTATCCTGAAGTGTGTTTTAGTTTCTGAATATTTGAATTTCCAGATAACTTTCTGTTAGTTTCTAATTTAATTCCATTGTTATCAGAGAACATACTCTGTAGAAGTTGAATTGTTTTAATTTACTGAGACTTGTTTTATGGCCCAGAATACAGTCTATCTTGATAAATGTTCCATATGCACTTAAAAAGAATGTGTATTCTGGTGTTGGGTGTTCTGCAACTGTCATTTAGGGCAAGTTGATTAATAGTATTCTTCAAGACTTCCATAACGTGAAAGTAAAATGTTAGTCATTCAGTTGTGTCCGACTCTTTGTGACTCCATGAACTGTAGCCCGTTAGGCTCCTCTATCCATGGGATTCTCCAGGCAAGAATACTGGAGTGGGTTGCCATTTCCTTCTCCAGGGATCAAACTCGGGTCTCCCGCATTGCAGGCAGATTCTTTACCATCTGAGCCACCAGGGAAGCCCTTCCATATCCTATTGATTTTCTATCTACTGGTTTTATCAATAACTGGGAGGGGTTTTTGAAATCTCTGACTATAAATGACTAGTTCTTGTAGTTCTATTCAGTTTTGGTTCATAAAATCCTTAGAATTATGATGTTCTTTTGATGAATTGACCTTGCTTAGTTTTCCTTTCTTGTGCTGCAGCCTATAAATGTCCTCTCCCTGTAAAGTTCACAGAGCATCTCCAGGTTTTAAGCTGGCGATATTATTATTTGCTCACTTTATTTATTTTCCTTGTGTTGTTTGTTGTCCAATGGGTGAAAACATCAGTTTCCTTTTTGTTTACTAGATGTTAGTTGATGGAAGTGGGAGGATCCTGAAGGCAATAATCAAGCAGAAACTCAAAAGAGATGAGAGTGCACTCGCTGCAAAAGAGTACTCTAGAGACAGGAAACTCTGTGATGGGAGTGTGCCTGGCGAGTTCATGGAGCACCAGGGAGGCTAGCATGGCTGAGGAAGAGAGAGTGATGAGAACAGCAAGAGGTGAGGTCAGAGATCCTTTAGTCTTTCTCAGGCTTCCGCCTACTCTAAAGCAGGGGAGTGACATACTCAGCCTTCTGTGTTAAAACATCAAGTCAGTCTACAATCTTGACAATATACTTTAGAGGGTTGAGAGTGGAAGCAGGCACATCAGTCAGGCGGTAAGTGAGCCAGTGAGAAACAATGGCAGGTGGATTAGTATGGCAAAAGTGAAGATGGTGAGAATTGCATAGACTCTGGTTACCATCTGGAAGAAGAGTCAATAGGATTTGCTGACAGTTTGCCTTTGAGGTATGAGAGAAAGAAAGAAGTTAATAATGAACCAGTGTTCTCTGTATTATACTGTATCATATTTATCTTTTATATTCTCACAAAAGGTTTAGGGATTAGTTCTCCTGTGGTTGAGGTTGTGTCTAGAGAATGGGCACTGACTTTCTACATCACACTTTTTTTCCCATTTCTTTTCTAATGGCCCAGTACATGTCGGCTCCTGTGAATATTTCTTGGTTATAAGAATTAAGGCATATCGGACTCTCTTTTCAAACTGGCTAAGAGCTGAAGTACAGTCCTCTACTATAGGGTTGATGCAGAGGTGGATTAGAGCAGCCAGCCTCTGAGTTTCTTAGGGTGGGGGCCACAGAATCTATATTTAAATTAATATAAAGGTCCCTCCCTTCACAATCATTCTCAAAATAGAGATCCAGCCTGTCTTATCACTCATGTTGCTGCTTGACAAATAGCTTAGCCTAGGCCCCAGATTGCTGGGTTGTGGAACCAACAGGTGAGGGAACCAGTCCTACAGCTGGCAGAATCTGAACTTGGCTAGTATGCACCTGACTCAACTTGCCTCTGGCTTTACATGAAGCCCTAAAGTGGGTTGAGTTTTACTATTTTGGCCACTAACAGCCTTGAGCACCTTGCAGGAGAAAGAAGCAGCTGAACTTGATAGCTTAGCTTTACATATAGGTAGAAGAAGGCAAAACTGCAAAATATACCTCAGTCAGCTAATGTCTCCTTGACATTTAGGCCAATTTGAACCACTTAGAACTATCTGTTCAACAGAATTCTATGTGGTAGGAGAGTAAGAGGCAGTAGAGAAGCCCATAAATCCATAAGCCATTAAAGACTGCTAGGACTCTGGCTTCTTTATGAAAGAAAAGGGACAGAAGGATTTTTCTATCTATAAAACTCTGAAAGAATCCATGGTTTCAAAGTTTGAAAAGAGTAAGTGTTCCTACTGAGGATGAGGTAGCTAGGAAGTATATACAACCAGGAAGGGGCTTCCAGAGGCTAAAATGTAACTAGAGGAAGAAAGGGTTCAGACTGTAAAAGCAAGATAAATATGCCATAGACCCCCTTCCTGGCAGTGGATCAATCATAGAATGAATGGAAAAGAAAGAAGGAAACAATTGATGTGCCCTTGAGAGCAAATCTAGGGCCTATGTTTTGAATTGCTGATGTAAAAGTAAATGATTCTCATCTGAAGATTCTATATCCATCATGAATGGAGTTTGTGTCATCATCATCACTATAAACAGCATCAAGATTACTGGCTTCATAATTACCTTTAATCAATGTGATCCACCAGCCAACTGAGTCAGAACCAAGATCCTCTCCCAAGCTGACCAATCATAGGCCACTTTGTACAGTATTTGATGCCCAGAGATGCTAATTAATCCTGAGCACCTCTGACTTATGATTTTAGCTCTCAAAACAAAACTATTAAGAGGAACATACAGAACAGGCATAAAAATACAGTATTTTAATCAGATGCAGAGAAAAGATAGCCTTTTTTGAGCCAAAACCCAGCAATTTCTACCTCTTATTGAATGAGTGTTTTGTTTCAGGCACTTGACTTAATTCTTTGAGGCTTTATAACAACACCTATGAAGAAAATGTCTCACATTTAAAGAGATATTAAATCACATAACTAGTGAGTGGCAGAGACAGGATTCCAACCTAAATCTGTCAAATTCCAAGTGTTATGCTCTTAATTACTGGACTCAACAACTTGGCTGTAGATTTTATGTTCGTTTTTAGGAAGAAGTCAAAAAACACATTTCTTTAAGAGTCCTACTCTGACTTTGCCCTGAATTCTTCTGTGTGGATCAGACTTAGGGAATGAATATGAGAAGCAAGTCTGGGCTAATAACTGCTCCTCTTGTAGCAAAGGTCTCAAGCCCCATTCTGCATGAGTATATCTGCCTCTCTATCCATATTCATCTCAGAAATGAGTGGGGTGTCATCTTTGAACATCTCAAAAAGCTAAATATTGGTCTCCCTATGCCAGGGGTCCTGGACCCTCAGGGAATAGATTATGCTCCAAGTGTCTTTGACCTGAACAATACTAGGAGCAGGAGGTGGGGTAATTGGGTTAGAGAACATCAGGTCAATCCTGAGACTTTAGTCTACCCATAATAATTACATGAAATACTTTATCTGCATTTTACAATTATCTTGCTGTTATCTTGCTATTAATACAGTATCCATAAATCAAGTTACCAGTCCCCAAGAAGAAAACCTCCCACTGAAGAAAAAGTAAGACATTGCAGACGTGCTTTTCCACAGATCCCACTTTATTATCCTTCCTCTAAGAGTCCAAATGCTCAGAAGTGATTTAAACTAGATAATTCCAGAAGACTAAAACTCTGATGCATCATTAGTGCCTAGAGGCAAGAAATTAGCACACAAATGGAGTGACTAACGCACAAAATAAACATAATTAATTTTAAAGGGAAAACAAACAAACTTACCAGAGATAATGGAAACAATCAATAAAACTAATAATCCAAAATTAATAAAACCTAAGCCTGATAGCTGTAACTCATAAAGGTGCTATATTTATTTTTCCATAGTCTGATTCAAAGATGTCACCCATTAGTAGATGCAAACTACTATATATAGGATGGATAAAGAATAAGGTCATACTATATAGCACAGGAAACTATATTCCATATCCTGTGATAAATCATAATGGAAAAGAATATGAAAAAGAATACAAATATGTATAACTGAATCATTTTGCTGTACAGAAGAAATTAACACTACACTGAAAATCAACTACACTTCCATAAAAATTTTTTAAAGTATACAAAGATGTCATCCTAGGCAGTCCAAGATATTTTTTGTCAATTTTCTCCTCATCCATAAGGCATGCAAAATCAGCCTTATTTTGGTACTGTATAGCAAGTCTGCCCCTTGTTAAAATTCAATGGTTTGGGGATGAATAAATGTATATACATATCTATATATTTGTGTAATTGTGTGCACATAGTGTATCCTGGGCAATCCAAAAGTGCACATCCTCAGTACGCTTTCAAACAGAAGAGTGCCAAGATTGTTGAAAGGACATGATGGAAAACCTCAGGCTCATAAATAATCCCAAACTAATATACCTTCATAGAAGAGACCATGCTTAGCACTGGCCTTTGCATATTATAACACTTCAATAATGTATATGAAATGTGTATGGGAATATGTGTAAAGAGGAGTGAATGTGTATGAGTGTGTGTACCATGATATATAAATCTTTAAATAATGCCAATTTTTTTCTGATTTAAAGATTCTTGCTCCTCAGAAGAAAAGCTATGGCAAACCTAGACAGCATGTTAAAAAGCAAAGACATCACTTTGCCAACAAAGGTCCATATAGTCGAAGCTATGGTTTTTTCAGTAGTCATGTATGGATTGTGAGAGCTGGACCATAAAGAAGGCTCAATGCTGAAGAATTATTTTTATTTTTTTAATTGAAGGATAATTTATTTACATAATTCTGTGGTTTTCTGTCATACATTAATAAGAATCAGCCATAGGTACAACCATGTCCCACTCCTCCCTCCCAAACCTCCCGCCCATCTCCCTCCCCATCCAACCCTTCTAATTGTCACAGAGCCCCTGTTTGAGTCTTCTGAGTTACACAGCAAATTCCCACTGGCTATATATTTTACATACGGTATTGTAAATTTCCATGTTATTCTCTGCTTGTATATCAAGGAACTGATGCTTTCAAGCTGTGGTGCTGGAGAAGACTCTTGAGAGTCCCTTGGATAGCAAGAAGATCAAACCAATCCTAGAGGAAATCAACCCTGAACACTCATTGGAAGGACTGAGGCTGAAGCTCCAATACTTTGGCAACCTGATGTAAAGAGTCAACTCATTGGAAAAGACCCTGATGCTGGGAAAGATTGAAGGCAGGAGAAGGGGAGACAGAGGATGAGATGGTTGGATGGTATCATTGACTCAATGGACATGAGTTTGAGCAAACTCTGGGAGATGGTGAAAGACAGGGAAGCCTGGCGTGCTACAGTCCGTGGGGTCACATAGAGTCAGACACAACTGAGCAAATGAATAACAACAGTCTTTTCTGATGCCAAGTTCCAGGCCAGTATTCAGTCCTAACCTAGCTTCATTATACTATTTCATACAATCTTGGACTGCTTCACCACTGGAAGCACATTCACACAAAGAAAATGGTCATAGGAGCACAACAGGTCCTCAAAAATATGCTTGCTGAAGTAACAGGAATTGCTGAGAACCACTGTACTGAAGAAATTAGTTTGGTTACTTTAAATTCATACTTAAAAATGGACTCTTCCTCCTTTTAAAAAATCTTATGATTTATTCTCTTTGTAATGAAATTTGGTTCCAAATGCTTATAAATGATTCAAAAAATCAAATTCATGCTTAAACAGCCAATATTTTCACCTACCAAGTGATATTTAAAAGGATGTGATGCTCTGACTGCTTTGAAGGAAGAGCTCTTGTTAAAATTTTGAGCATATATGTGTATATATGAGCATATATGTATATGTGTATATATATATACACATATACAGCCTTTCAGGGAAATTTTATTGTAGAGATTATATGTGTTTTAAGGGAAAAAATCCCCTGCCTTACTTAATAATCATATGTTGCAAATTGTCAAAATACAAATTCTAGATGATCTAGAGAATCCTAAACTCCAGTGCTAATCCAAGTCCCTTCTTCTTTAGTCTATCTAGTCAGTAAGTTTCCATATCCATTGGGCAGAAGCCTCAGCTTCATATTGTTATCACAGGTGATGGATATTGTGACTGCAAAAACCACTTGAGTTTCTGAGACTCAGCCTTCAGAAATGGCCCTGAGTAGATTTCAGCAAGCATCTGGAGGCCCCAGCTGGCACATCTCATGTCCATCTGCACAGAATGAGTCACTGAAGCCTCCCCTTATAGACTAAAAGCCTGGATGTGTCAGTAGGCATCTCTTTGTGAAACTCTGTTGCTCCAGTACATGAATCTTGAGATATCAACAGTGATGTAAGAAAACAAGAAATGGATCTAGGTGTGGGGACATTCTTATCTGGTGTGACTAATGTTTCCATCTTCACCACAGACTTCTCATAACAGAAAATATAAGCTCCTTTGAAGGCTAGATTCCAACAGTTCAACCCAATTGGCCTCTCATTTCACCTAGGGAGAGATTACCAGGAGGAAACAGAGTTAAGAACCATCTCCAAGAAACATCACCCCAAAAAAATCTACTGATAACCCCCTACCACTCAGATTAAACCTGAACGTAAGAAGGAAAGAAAAGAAAAGAAATTAAATTCTTTTTTAAAAATTTATTTATGTGGTCAATATTACCCTAATATTATCTTGTCTCACATGTCTGACATTATTCTCATTTCACAGAAATGGAAAGAGACTCGGATTTAGAAATTTGCCCAAGGTATTACAGGTAGTAAATGTTGGAGCTGTAATATAAAAACAATCTGTCTTACTGCAAAGTCAGTATTCTTTCCTACTACATCATATTATGAGCCAAGAACAGTTCCCTAAATTGCTTTTATAGAAGAGAGACATATAATAGCTATCAGCATTGGATCAACTCTGAGGTTATCAGTTCTAAGTCGAGTTTGTTCAGAAACCCCAAACTCCTAAGAGTCCCAGCACAGAGGAAATGTTTGGCTCTTAATGATAGGGACAGGATCATTTAAGCTCTAAGGCAAGTCCTTTACGGAATTCCCTTTGAACTGAACAGGACGCTAAAAGAGACTAATTTAACTTGGAGAAGGCCCCCCTTGAATACAGTGAGATAGGAAACAAAATTCAGCTGATATTCAGTGGAAAAACCCAAAGCTAGGACTTTTACAGGTATAATGAAAGTTGTTTTTAATATTCTAAGGTGTTGCTTCCCTCTCAAGATAATCCTTTTGCCAACAGTGCACAACTTCACTAAATGGGCCTAAAATCAAAGAATCTGATGAGATGAGTGAATAGTGCAAGAAGAAGATCCAGACATGGAGAAATGGTAAGCTGGGTTGTGCCCTAACCCCTGACTCCAGGCCTCGGCTTCACCGGGCTAAACAATCTTTCAGAAGCCAGGCAGGAAATTTCTCTGCAGGTGTCATCAAATTGATCCCTACATCACCTTGTTTTCTTTCCAAATAGTGCTTAGGCCTCTGGTAGGATCATAACTATTCTCCAAAATTGCAGCTGAAATGATCTGACAGGTGTCCACTTATTCCCCTGACACTAAGAACACGTTGCAGTTATTACAGAGAGAAAAGTGAAGCATTGAGACGTGAAGAAACTTAAGAACACTAACTAAAACCCAGCTGCACAATCCTGTGAATATGCTAAAAGCCACTGAATTATATACTTTAAAAGGTTGAATTTTAATATGTTCATTACATCTCAATAAAATTGTTTTTAAAAAAGTCATGACATCTTCTGGAGCAATGCTTTTGACAAATAAGGAGTATTTCTGCCCTTAAAGGAGCTACCATTAGCTCCTGATTTATTTTTATCATACATTATTGAGTGCCTCCTATGTATAAAAAACTGTGATAGTTGCTATAAAATATTTTAAAGCATCTTGCAATAATTTCACAGTTTACTAAGCATTTATTATATGCCAGGTAAGTACTAAACAATTTCACATGTTATCCTAAGTTATCTCCACAGTGAGGTACGTATTATTGAAATTGGAAAACTGAGGCTCAGAGGATCAGATAATTGCCCAAGAAACACTACCTATAAGAGACAGAGCTGAAATTTAAACTCAAATATTTCTGATTCCTAAGTCAATATTTTTACCTAGTGTGATCTGCAAGTCAGAAGAGGAAAAGAGGCCTGAACACAAAAAATACAAGCAAGAGTGGCAGAGTTCTGAGAGCGGGCAAACAATGGAACTAGAATCCTAAAGTTGCAGGGCAAGGATGACTTTAAAAATCTACTTCAGTGTGGAATCTGGGGGTCTGAAAGTCCTCCTGACACAACAGTCATCTCAATAAAAACAAGCACAATTCCAAAAGACACACACAATTGAAAATGACCATAATATCCATGGGACAACATCACTTTCCATGTGGTCATTTTGGTCAGGGAACCCCTGACTAGGAAAGCAATGGATATATATCAGCAGTATATCCCTTAACATTTTGTGAGCAGAGATTCTAACTGCTAACTAAGTGCTAGGCATTGTCTAAGATGGTGAGGTAAATAAAATAAATGGCCTCCCTGAAGAAACACCCAAATAGGAACTGACTGACCCCAAATATGTGGTATATGTGTGATTAAGAGGCAGGCTTTAGCATTGGACAGTATGGGTTTCTATGCTAGTGTTGCCACTTCCGAGATGTGATTTTGGACAAATTATTAAATTTCTCTATGCTTTCATTTCCTTATTTGTAAAATGAGAATGACAATAATACTGACCTCACAGGATTATTGCAAACAATAAATATGTAAGCATGTAAAACTGCCATGTCAGGCAGTTCCCTCAGGTATTATATTTTATATACTTTATGTACAAAAATGACATTTTCCCAAGGGTCTAGGCCCAAAACTGCCAGACTACCAATGAATAGCAGAATGCTAGAAGAAAGCCCCCTCTAAATTCACCTTGAACACTTCTGAAAGAAACAACTTTTATGTATAGCCCACTAACATAATTTTATAACCTAGAAAAAAGCCTTCCAGAGAGTATGTTTCTTCTCTTTCTGGCTGATAATACTCCTTTTATGTACTTCCATATATTTCCTAAAACTGCATGCTTTTTTGTGTAATAGGTGTGTATAGTAGAGGTAAGCTAGTATAACAGTTAAAAGAAAGGGCATTATGATAAGATAGATACAGTTCAAACCCTAGTTCCTCCATTCATAAGCTGTTACCTTAGAGAGGGCTCTTATGACCTCTGAACCTGTTTCTTCATCTGTAAAATGGAATACAGTGCAAACTTTATAGAAATGCTGTAGAGATTCAATGAGATGATATGTGAAAAGAATTGAGCATAGTATCTAGTACATACTAAATTCTCAATAAATAGTAGCTATTATTATTGCAAAAAAGACATTAATTATGTCAGCCTGGTGGCCCAGGTTCATTTTCAATTAAATAAGCATCTATTACACACTGCCAAGTAACTTACATTTTGCCACTTTTGGTGGATAGTAAAGGGATTGAACGACATTTGTCCTCTAAAACATTATCTCTGCTTTTCACAAGTGTATGACCCTGAGAAAAGTGTTGTGCGACATGTTCTCATATTGGAGGGTGGGCCAGTACCGGCCTTTCTGCAATCATCACAGAGATGAGAATGCGAAGTAGGAAGATAAACACAGACAGAGGAGGAGATAGGATTGTTGAAAATGAATCAGTCCAACCCACAGAGGACAGCACCCACTTGCTAGCTATATAAGGGCCACTAGCTCAATCCTTTGTCACCCTGAAAGCTGCATCAGGCTTTATCCTACTTTCTCCTTTGGTGAACCAGGTGAGAGAAAACTCATCCAGCTACATCAGTGGATATTTGGTTGGCTATTGTTCGTGGTATAAATCCAGGGGTATGAGCTAAGACAGAGTTAATATATATTTGGTTTTCCTGCTTTCCCTCCTTTTCGTTTCTTTCCTTTTTCTTCTTTTTGTTTGCTTATTTGTTTGGTCAGTTTCATTTATTCCAGGGTCTTTTTAGAATAAATTTTTCTTTGTTATGGAAAATAATGCAAGTAGAAATTTGTTTCTTCTAGGCTGTTCCACATTCTCTTCCTAGTCATTTTTTGTGCCATATTTTCTGGGTTGTCCAGCTGAAATAGGGAAAAGACCAGCACTGTTACAGAAATCCATCCTTGTTCAGTGGCAAGATCTAATCATCCTCTAGTCAAACTGCAGTCTGCATTGCTCAATCTTTTCCCCTGATTACTAAAAGAAAACAGAGTTTGGTTAAGGCAGAGATTAGGATATCTCGTGAGCTTTGATGAGGGCTATCTCATGCTTCTGAAGCACCAGGATAGAGTTAGCCCACTTTGTCCATTCTTAATTTGCTAAATGCCTTAACAATCCAATTAGCTTCTGGTACCCAGAGGGGAGGCAGGTATGCATGTTAGATGGTCTGGTACGTTTGATTTAAAAGACAAACAAACAAAAACAGTGAAACTAGCCAGAGAGACTGGAGCAATATATCTTGGTGGTTCTAGAAATTTTGGAAGCCCCAAGACAACACCCAGAACACCAAAGTACACAAAGTGTAGAGATGCTGTGTAGAGAATATATTCATCCAGGACATGGAGATCTGAAATCTAGTCCCAGATCAGTCAATAACATGCCATGTATGGCTCAATCTTAGCAAAGTAACTCAAAGTTAACAAGATTAGCTTTCACTGTGTTTATGTGTATTGTATCACCCCGACCTAGTCTTACTTGTTGAGGTATTTTGGTTTAAAGAGACAAGATATTTGAAAAACTGGGATGATTGCTATTAAAATCAGAACTGTTTATAACTTAAAATAAAATGAATGAGAGGATCTTTTTTTCTCCCTTCAGGTTCATTTAAACCTGCAAAAAGATGACCAATCTCTTGAGAAGCGTTGTCACCGTAATTGATACTTTCTACAAATACACCAAGCAGGATGGGGAGTGTGCCACACTGAGCAAGGATGAACTAAAGGAACTTCTGGAGAAAGAGTTTCGTCCGATTCTGAAGGTGAGGACCGTGTACCAGGACTGAAAACTACTAGCGTCCTGTACATTCTCTGTTTTATGACCAAGGAATAGCTAAAAAGTGCACAATCCCCATGGTCTTTGAGCTCACACTATGAATGGTACTTTTGGGGGACATCAGAAAGGCTGTTGAGGCAGCATTTATTTTTAAAGAGGTGATCATTTTCTTCCTCCCACCATACAGACTGTCAGACATTTTCATGTCCCCAGGTTTTTCCTTCTAAAAAAGCATACAATAAATTTGCCCTATCAATTTATAAATTACCCCAGCAAATGAGGAAGAAAAGATATAGAGAGGGAAAACATGTATTAGGGGTATTGATCAAGTAACCAAGGTGACTAAAAACTGAAAACAAAATACAAGAATTTTTTTCCTATTTACTTGGAAAGGACTCAGTTATTAACTTCAAAATTATAGATCATAACATAGAATATATTAGCAGGCAAGGCTTAAAATGTATGTGAAACACACCAGGTACTGAATTTGGTTTATTCGACTCCCCCTTATTTGCCACACCTGAGTATCTACTTCTCTAGCTTAGGTCCTTGAACTGTATGTGCTGAGGATACCAATGGCCTTTATTCTTTTTTATTACCTCTTCACACTTGCTAGGTGTTGTTAGGCTGTTTTAGCCTAAAGTATTTCTTGATTGGATTAAAATACCTAACATCAAACATTCCCTCAGTCATGCCTGACTCTTTGCAATCCCATGGATTATACAGCAGATGGAATTCTCCAGGCCAGAATCCTGGAGTGGGTAGCCTTTCCCTTCTCCAGGAGATCTTCCCACCCCAGGGATTGAACCCAGGTCTCCACATTGTGGGCAGATTCTTTACCAGCTGAGCCACAAGGGAAGCCTCCCACAATTCTACAGCTTTACCCAAATATTTTAGCTGAGTATATGGACTAGGCTGACCAGGTCTTCTTTGGTGTATTGCCTGTACACAGAACCCAGATGATCCAGACACAGTGGATGTCATCATGCATATGCTGGATCGAGATCATGACCGAAGACTGGACTTTACTGAGTTTCTTCTGATGATATTCAAACTGGCTATGGCCTGCAACAAGGTTCTCAGCAAAAAATACTGCAAAGCTTCAGGGTCAAAGAAGCACAGGCATAGTCGCCGACACCAAGAGGAAGAAAGTGAAACTGAAGGTGAAGAAGAGGATACATCAGGACAAAACTCAGGTTACAGATATTCAAGTTGGAGTGAGGGGGAGGAGCATGGTTATAGTTCTGAGGGCTCTCGGGGAACTCCAAAACACAGACATGGGTCTGGCTCCAGAAGGCTGAGAAGGCAAGGTGGTTTATCTAGCTCAGAGAACCAAAAGGGATTTGAAAAAAGGTGCCATGGGTCCAGCTCTGGTTACTCATGGAGTAATGACAAACAAAGACATGGTTCCAGCTCTGGAGAACTGGAGGGAAAAAGAAACAAATCACATGTTAGCCCCTCTAGGGCATCTGGGGATGAATACAAGTCTGGATCAAAGAGTGGTAGACGGAGAGGTCATGGTGGTCTGTCATATGAATATGAATCAAACTCTACTCAGTCAAGTTGTGCAGGACAAAAACATGGGTCTAGCACTAAATGTTCAGGAGATGGTGGGAGGGAAAGTCATGCATGTGGTTCCAGCAATTCAGGTGGACGTGGAAGACGAAAAAACACTTCTAGTTCCTGTCAGGCAGGTAGATTTGGAGAGCAAGGAAACCAACCTAGCTGTACCCAATCAGGTTATCAATCAGGAAGTAGTGGAGAAGGTCATAGATGTATCTCAGGAGGTTGGGCCTCTGGATATTGTCAACATGAGCCTAGCTCCTGTAGCCAGTCTACTAGGCAGAAAGGATATGGATATAGAACATGTGGTCAACCACAGAATTGTGGAGGACAACAGGGAACAGGTTCATGTCAGTCCTCTTCTTGTGGACAATATGGGTCAGGAGTAAGTCAGTCTTCTACTTATGGTCAACAGGGATCTGGTTCCTGTGGATACTCCTCAAACTCTCATCAAAAGAGGTGTGGTTCAAATGAAACTTCTAGATGTAGTCAACATAGATCCAGCTCAGGTCAATCTTCTGGCTTTGGTCAACATGGGTCAGGCTCAGGTCAGTATTCTGGCTTTGGACATGGTGGGTGTGGCTCAGGTCAGTCCTCTGGCTTTGGACACCATGAGTCTACATCAGGACAGTCTTGCTATGGCCAACATGGGTCAGGCTCATGTCAGCACTCTGGTGCTGGACAATATGGATCAGGCTCAGCTCAGTACTCTGGATTTGGAAGCCAGAAGTCTAAATCAGGACAGTCTACCTGTGGCCAACATGGATCTGGTTCAGGTCAATCCTCAGGCTTTGGCCAACATGGTTCAAGCACTGGTCAGTCCTCTGGCTTTGAACACCATGACTGTAGATCACAGCAGTCTGGTTATGGCCATCATGAGTTGGGCTCAGGTCAATCATCGGGCATAGACCAACAAGGGTCAAGTTCAAATCAGTCTTCTGGCTTTGGACATCATGAGTCTGGCTCAGATCAGTCCTCTAGCGACAGTGAAAGGCACTCAGAAGTCTCAGAGAGACACTCAGGATCCACTCATGGGCAGGCTGGATTTCAACATGGGGAGTCAGGAGCCACAGTGAGAGGGAGACACGGAACTGCTCATGGGCAGTCAGGAGACACCACCAGACATGGCCACTCCAGTCAGGGACAATCTACACGGTCAGGGTCCAGTCAGGCGGGAAGACAGGGATCCAGTCACAGTGAGGCTAGTGACAGTGAAAGGCATTCAGAAGTTTCAGAGAGACACTCCGGATCCACTCATGGGCAGGCTGGATCTCAACATGGAGAGTCAGGAGCCACAGTGAGAGGGAGACACGGAACTGCTCATGGGCAGTCACGAGACACCACCAGACATGGTCACTCCAGTCAGGGACAATCTACACAGTCAGGGTCCAGTCAGGCGGGAAGACAGGGATCCAGTCACAGTGAGGCTAGCGACAGTGAAAGGCATTCAGAAGTCTCAGAGAGACACTCCGGATCCACTCATGGGCAGGCTGGATCTCAACATGGAGAGTCAGGAGCCACAGTGAGAGGGAGACACGGAACTGCTCATGGGCAGTCACGAGACACCACCAGACATGGCCACTCCAGTCAGGGACAATCTACACGGTCAGGGTCCAGTCAGGCAGGAAGACAGGGATCCAGTCACAGTGAGGCTAGTGACAGTGAAAGGCATTCAGAAGTCTCAGAGAGACACTCCGGATCCACTCATGGGCAGGCTGGATCTCAACATGGAGAGTCAGGAGGCACAGTGAGAGGGAGACATGGAACTGCTCATGGGCAGTCAGGAGACACCACCAGACATGGCCACTCCAGCCAGGGACAATCTACATGGTCAGGTTCCAGTCAGGCAGGAAGACAGGGATCCGGTCACAGTGAGGCTAGCGACAGTGAAAGGCATTCAGAATTCTCAGAGAGACACTACGGATCCACTCATGGGCAGGCTGGATCTCAACATGGAGAGTCAGGAGGCACAGTGAGAGGGAGACATGGAAATGCTCATGGGCAGTCAGGAGACACCACCAGACGTGGCCACTCCAGTCAGGGACAATCTACACAGTCAGGGTCCAGTCAGGCGGGAAGACAGGGATCCAGTCACAGTGAGGCTAGTGACAGTGAAAGGCATTCAGAAGTCTCAGAGAGACACTCCGGATCCACTCATGGGCAGGCTGGATCTCAACATGGAGAGTCAGGAGCCACAGTGAGAGGGAGACACGGAACTGCTCATGGGCAGTCAGGAGACACCACCAGACATGGCCACTCCAGTCAGGGACAATCTACACGGTCAGGGTCCAGTCAGGCGGGAAGACAGGGATCCAGTCACAGTGAGGCTAGCGACAGTGAAAGGCATTCAGAAGTCTCAGAGAGACACTCCGGATCCACTCATGGGCAGGCTGGATCTCAACATGGAGAGTCAGGAGCCACAGTGAGAGGGAGACACGGAACTGCTCATGGGCAGTCAGGAGACACCACCAGACATGGTCACTCCAGTCAGGGACAATCTACACAGTCAGGGTCCAGTCAGGCGGGAAGACAGGGATCCAGTCACAGTGAGGCTAGCGACAGTGAAAGGCATTCAGAAGTCTCAGAGAGACACTCCGGATCCACTCATGGGCAGGCTGGATCTCAACATGGAGAGTCAGGAGCCACAGTGAGAGGGAGACACGGAACTGCTCATGGGCAGTCAGGAGACACCACCAGACATGGCCACTCCAGTCAGGGACAATCTACACGGTCAGGGTCCAGTCAGGCAGGAAGACAGGGATCCAGTCACAGTGAGGCTAGTGACAGTGAAAGGCATTCAGAAGTCTCAGAGAGACACTCCGGATCCACTCATGGGCAGGCTGGATCTCAACATGGAGAGTCAGGAGCCACAGTGAGAGGGAGACATGGAACTGCTCATGGGCAGTCAGGAGACACCACCAGACGTGGCCACTCCAGCCAGGGACAATCTACATGGTCAGGTTCCAGTCAGGCAGGAAGACAGGGATCCGGTCACAGTGAGGCTAGCGACAGTGAAAGGCATTCAGAATTCTCAGAGAGACACTCCGGATCCACTCATGGGCAGGCTGGATCTCAACATGGAGAGTCAGGAGCCACAGTGAGAGGGAGACATGGAACTGCTCATGGGCAGTCACGAGACACCACCAGACATGGCCACTCCAGTCAGGGACAATCTACACGGTCAGGGTCCAGTCAGGCAGGAAGACAGGGATCCAGTCACAGTGAGGCTAGTGACAGTGAAAGGCATTCAGAAGTCTCAGAGAGACACTCCGGATCCACTCATGGGCAGGCTGGATCTCAACATGGAGAGTCAGGAGGCACAGTGAGAGGGAGACATGGAAATGCTCATGGGCAGTCAGGAGACACCACCAGACGTGGCCACTCCAGCCAGGGACAATCTACATGGTCAGGTTCCAGTCAGGCAGGAAGACAGGGATCCAGTCACAGTGAGGCTAGCGACAGTGAAAGGCATTCAGAAGTCTCAGAGAGACACTCCGGATCCACTCATGGGCAGGCTGGATCTCAACATGGAGAGTCAGGAGCCACAGTGAGAGGGAGACACGGAACTGCTCATGGGCAGTCAGGAGACACCACCAGACATGGCCACTCCAGTCAGGGACAATCTACACGGTCAGGTGCCAGTCAGGCGGGAAGACAGGGATCCAGTCACAGTGAGGCTAGCGACAGTGAAAGGCATTCAGAATTCTCAGAGAGACACTCCGGATCCACTCATGGGCAGGCTGGATCTCAACATGGAGAGTCAGGAGCCACAGTGAGAGGGAGACACGGAACTGCTCATGGGCAGTCAGGAGACACCACCAGACATGGCCACTCCAGTCAGGGACAATCTACACGGTCAGATGCCAGTCAGGCGGGAAGACAGGGATCCAGTCACAGTGAGGCTAGCGACAGTGAAAGGCATTCAGAAGTCTCAGAGAGACACTCCGGATCCACTCATGGGCAGGCTGGATCTCAACATGGAGAGTCAGGAGCCACAGTGAGAGGGAGACATGGAACTGCTCATGGGCAGTCAGGAGACACCACCAGACATGGTCACTCTGATCTTGGGCAATCTACTTGGTCAAACAGACAGTCAAGTCATACTCATGCTCATTCTGGTAAAAGTCATTCTACATCACAGATTATTGGCAGACAAAGACACAGATCATATCAAGGCTGGAGACATGGCAGTTATGGGAGTGCCGAATATGACTATGGGCAGTCTGGTTATGGACCTTCTGGTGGTAGCAGGACAAGCAGTCGTAATTCTAGTCCTTTTAGGTCAACAGACAGAGCTGCAACCACGCGAGCATCTAGTCATTGACTATCAGTTTCTAGTTTTTACTACATGGGATCAAAAGCAACTGAAAAAATAGGAAGACAAGATTCAAGTCATGGACAATCAGAGATAAGTGATGGGCTATCAATTGATTCCCATAACCATTCTGGATTTGGTACAACTGGAGGTCAGGGATCTAGTCATAGACATTCAGTAGCAACTCAGGAACAGTCAAGAGATATCCTTGTTCAGTCTGCAAGATGGGGTCTACTCATAGCAGTCAGATTAGGAACCACTCTGCCTCTGACCATGGAAAACCCTTATCAGCCCACAGCCATTCAGATTCTAGTTCAACTAGAAGTCAAACCTCCCATAGTGATAGTAAGGGGTATTCAGAAGATTTGGGGGAAAAGAGTCATGAACAATCAGAATTGAGGCATAGACAATTGGAGTTCAATACAATAGATGTACCTGAATCCAGCCATCAGCACTTGGGAGATTCATCTTCTCATGATCTGGTAAGATCCAGCACAAATTTAGCAACACAGGGATCAAGTGATGGACAATCAGGACATATTCAGGGTCAGTCTGGATTCAGCACCAATGAAAGACAAGTATACAGCCATGGCCAGTCAAGGGACAGCTATGGGCAGTCAAGTGGCAGTCACTCACTTGATAGCCAAGTCCCTTTGGGAACTGAAGAAAATAGTTTTAGATATTTATCAAGCAGTGTAATTACATGGAGTGGGGAAAGGCAAAAGCAAGAGTCTGGATCAAGTCCATCAGGGACCATGAGAAAATACAATCAGGATGTTGATGATAAGCAGACAAGAGACTCTGAGGTCAGAGGTTACCATGGAAGAGAGAGAACAGATTCAGGTTCCTTTTACTTAGATAGCAACACCCCACTCTATGAATATATCAAAGAACAAAGGTGCTATTACTTTGAATAATAATTTTAAACCAAAGGAAGACAAACTAACTCAAGATAAGAATTAATCCAATCGAGAAATGAGACATACAACATGAAATTAAGATATTTTAAATGATCCTTTCTTTTGGTAGTGGGGGCTTACATCTGATTTCCTATTTAACTGTAGTACTGTTTTCTATTTCTTTTGTTTGGTACAAGGCTTTTTTGTAAGGATCCATAATCATTGAGCTCTTAGAAAATAGTGGATGGAAAAAGTAAATTGCATTTGGGACATATTTAGAACTACTTGGCAAAAATGATTGGATTCTCTGGAATAAAGTGAGCATTTAAAAATAATTTTATATATTCCAGGTTGATTTAATTTATTGTTGACAAACCTATCCAAGAAGCTAAGAGACATGGTTTAGGAGCCAAAATTTCTCTAAAAACATTGTAATATATTCTGTGTCCTAAACAACAAAAAAATGTAGTAGTTTAAGATTCAGAATATTTGCGTCTTTTGTACCACCACTGGAACACTGTACTGCTGTTTTTTAATTTATTGACATGACCACCTGGAATCAGGATCCAGAAAATTGTATTGCATAAAAATTGCCAATAAACTTTTCATCAAGTTACATTTTGTCTTCTCATTCATCCTCACAAAAACAAATACAGCCTTCTGCTATGGGGTCAGATGCATATTTCTCTTGTCTACCTTTGAACACCTAGATGACAGGAAAATACCTGGATACTATTCAAAGTCCAAAGAAGGCAAAACTCAATCACATTTATCTTTTCCTCAGTCTAATCACTATCCAAAGCGTTTATAAGAAATGTTTTATATTGAGGAGTTGATCTCAGATACTTTAGTCAACCGTGATTATCAGAACAATCATTATTAAACATAACCCCAAGTGGCTATTTCCTGAGACCAGACAACCTCTGAAAATAATATTGATGAGTCACAGACTTTCTCTGTCAGAGATATTAATTGAAATATCCCTTAGCAATGGAGGCTAGTGGGGTCCTATAGCTCCTAGTCAAATAAAAACAATTAAAAGTATACTCCCCCTTAGCAAGAAAAATATGTGAGTTTATTATAAACAGAAAGAGACATAACAAGGAGTAGAAAAATAGGTACAAAAAATAATAACTTCAGTAGAAAGTTTATTGCTATAATAAAATCAAAAGGCAAATTTCACAATGTGAAAACTAGTACAGACATTAAAGATCATCCCCCTAATTTACAGATTAAAAGGAAAAAAAAATCAAAGCAAAGCACATTTAATCTAACCAAAATAAGTTATAATTCATTAAATCAGAATTTGATGCTCCATCATCTTCTCCTCCCATCAGAAACTCAAGCTTCTTTTTTTCCACCTTCACCTTTGGATTTCAAACTGAAGTGCAATTCATCAATGGGTGTTCAAGATTGCAAGCCAATATTTGAGAAAGAAATTACATGAAAGACCAAAAGAATAGTCTCATTCCTCTGATTAGACTTAAAACATATTCTATCCAGCTTTTAACATTTTAAGAACTATCCAAATTTTAAGTCATGCTATGTGATAAATAAAACACTAGTCATGTTACTTTATTAGTGGAAGAAAATAAAATTATTGTTATACTAGTAGTGACACACATAAAAATAACTGAGTATATGTAAGAGTTGGACCATAAAGAAAGCTCAACACCAAAGAATTTGTGCTTTTGAACTGTGGTGTTGGATAAGACTCTTGAAAGTCCCTTGGACAGCAAGGAGATCAAACCAGTCCATCCTAAAGGAGCTGAGTCCTGGGTGTTCATTGGAAGGACTGATGCTGAAGCTGAAACTCCAATCCTTTGGCCACCTGATGTGAAGAACTGACTCATTGGAAAAGACCCTGATGCTGGGAGGGATTGAAAGCAGGAGGAGCGGACAACAGAGGATGAGATGGTTGGGTGGTATCACTGACTCAATGAACAGGAGTTTGAGCAAGCTCCAGAAGTTGATGATGGACAGGGAAGCCTGGTGTGCTGTGGTTCATGGGGTTGCAAAGGGTCAGACATGACTAAGATACTGAACTGAACTGAACTGATATGGTAGTTAACTCTAAATGGTAACCAATTTATACAAATCTATATATCCATCATTTATAAGCTTTATATGCATATGTATGAAAATTTATATCCATCATTATATATACTTTATATATAATTCCATTATATTTCATCATTGAATAAATGCTAATTATCAAAGAATCATTATAAATTTAAATATCATGTTTAATCTCATCCAAACAAAATCTATTGTAGGTTAAGTAAATGAGACTCAAAGAGATTAACTTGCCTCTATTGTGCAGATAATTAGAAGTGCTGCTATGATCAGGGTATAGGTTTCTGATTCTTAAACCAAAGTACTTTCCATTCTTCCAGGGGCTCTGCACTCCATTCATTCATTCATAAGTTGCCCACTGTTTAACCTCTAAATATGAAATTTAAGGGTGTCTAAAACTTGACCAGTTCCTTGAATCAATGTTAATTCGCCTTTACTCTGTGAGTGTATATTTATCAGTGATACTGATAATTCCTTGACCAAACTCATCTGAAGTACAAATATAATGAAAAAAAATTATATTCTAGACTGTTAAGACCATAAGTAATTTGCTTTAGTCAAATTGAAGGCAATTATCCCTTATAAATTATACCAAAAGTATTCTAAAATAATTCAAAAAAATTACACATTCCCCTTCTAAGATGAAAGGTAAAAGTGAGACAGCAGGTATGCTCTACAAGGTAAAAGGTTAGAAACTGGAGTGCATACATATGGAACCCTTGTGAAGAGTTGAATTAGATGCAATTCTGTTGAGAAATGAGTCATATGGTGTGTACAATTAGAGATTTTCCCTCTAGTACAACCTGTGTATCAGTATTCTATGGATAAAACATTTCTGTGCCAAAGGATACTAAGTGAAGTCAAAGCATTCTTCAAAGCATGTCTGTACTATCAGGGAGGAGCATGTGGCATTGAGGAGAAACTCTGAGTGGCTAAATTAGGAGGACCAGAGAAAAAAATTCTTCTTTCCTTAAATTTCTAGATAAAGATGACATTTAGACATGGGAAACTGAATATCAGTTTAAGCTGGACATACTGCATGCACTGGTTGTTTTGTTGGAGTGTAAGTCATAGTCTGGGGTTTCCCTGGTGGCTTAGATGGTAAAGAATCTGCCTGGAATGCAGGAGGCCTGGGTTCGATCCCCAGGTCAGGAAAATCCCCTGGAGAAGGGAATGGCAACCTAGTCCAGTATTCTTACCTGGAGAATTCCATGGACAGAGGAGCCTTGCAGGCTATAGTCCATGGGGTCGAAAAGAGTCAGACGTGACTGAGTGACTAACACTACTACTACTACTACTGCTGCTAAGTCATAGTCCTCTGTGTTATGAGAGACGTCTATGTTTTGAGTTATGAGATAACCAGAAAGGACCTTTTAAAATAATACTACATGTATCTTTTTTTTATACATGGTGTTAAAGAATGTTTTAATTTCATTCTTTTACACATAGCTGACCAGTTTGCCCAGCACCATTTATCTCCATTATATCGCCTTGCTGCCTTTGTCAAAATCCCCAGTGGCTCTGTGTGCAATGCAGGAGACTAGCAGGAGATGTGAGATTGATTCCTGGGCCAGGAAGATCCCTGGAGTAGGAAATGGTAACCCAGTCCAGTATTCTTGCCTGGGAAATACCATGGACAGAGGAGCCTAGTGGGCTGCAGTCCATGGGGTCACAAAGAGTCAGACACAACTGAGCGACTCAACAACAACCTTTGTCATAGATAAACCGATCATACATGTGTGGGTTTATTTCTGGGCTTTCTATCCTGCTCCATTAATCTATATTTGTTTTCTGTGCTAGTACCATACTCTTTTGATGATTATAATTTTGTAGTATAGTTTGAAGTCAGGGAGCCTGATTCCTCCAGCTTCCTTTCTCTTTCTCAAGATTGCTTTGGCCATTCAGGGTCTTTTGTGCCTCCACACAAATTTTAATTATTTTTTGTTCTAGTTCTGTGAAAAACTGGTGATTTGACAGGGATTTCATTGAATCTGTAGATTGCCTTGGGTGGCATAATCATTTTGACAAAATTGAGTCTTCCAATCCAAGAACATGGATTAAACACCCAAATGTAATACTAAATACTGTAAAACTCTTAGAGGAAAACATAGGAAGAACATTCTTTCACATAAATCATAGCGATATATTTTTTTGACCCATCTCCTAAAGTAATGGAAACAAAACCAAAAATAAACAAATGGGACCTAATGAAACTCAAAGGCTTTTGCACACCAAAGGAAACCATAAATAAAATAAAAAGACAACCCACAGAATGGGAGAAAGTGTTTACAAACAATGTGACTAACAAGGGATTAATCTCCAAAATTTACAAACAACTTATGCATCTCAATATAAAAAAAAACAAACAATCCAATCAAAAAATGGGTGGAAGACCTTTATAGGCATTCCTCCAAAGAACATATACAGATGGCTGAGAAGCACATAAAAAGATGCTCGGCAGCAGTAACTATTAGAGAAACTCAAATCAAAACTATAATGAGATATCACCTCACAACCAGTCAGAATGACCATCACTTAAAAATCTATAAGCAATAAATACTGGAGACAGTGTGGAGAAAAGGGGGTCCTCCTACACTGCTGGCAGGAATGTAATTGATACAGCCACTATGGAGAATAGTATGGAGGTTACTTAAGAAGCTAAAAATAGAACTACCATATGATCCAGCAATCCCACTCCCGGGCATATATCCAGAGAAAAATATGGTTTAAAAGGACACCATAACATTCATTGCAGGGCTATTTAAAATAGCCAAGATGTAGAAGTAACTTAAATGTCCATTGCCCAATGAATGGACGGATAAAGAAGATGTGGTATATACAATGGACTATTACTCAGCCATTAAAAAGAATGAAATAATGCCATTTGCAGCAACATGGATGGACTTAGAGATTATCATAGTAAGTTAAATAAGCTAAACGGAGAAAAACAAAATATTATACAATATTACCTATATGTGGAATCTAAAAAGATACAGATAAATTTGTTTACAAAGCAGAAACAGACTCACAGACTTTAGAAAGCAAACTTGTGGTTACCAAAGGGAAAAAGTAATGGGAGAGAAAAATTGGGAGTTTGGGATTGACTTACCCACACTACTATATTTAAAATAGATAACCAACAAAGACATACTGTATAGCACAAGAAACTCTACTCAATATACCTCAATAACCAAAATGGGAAAATAATTTGAAAAAGAATGTATATATGTATATGCATAACTGAATCACTTTGCTGCATACCTGATCCTAACACAACTTTGTAACTCAACTATAATCCAATATAAAATAAAAATACTACATGCAATCAAAGGTGAGTATGCAAGCTGTGGCGGCAATGAGAAAAAGGAAGTAGAACAAGAAAAGGATGAAGACTGAGGCAATGCTGGATTTGACTGGAAAGGAATCCAGCCAATAAACAGAGGTCAGCTCCTTCTCTAATAATAAACAATTTGGCACAATTAAAGGGCCACTAACCCAGACTCTTAAAACCTATTCTAAGCAACACTTTACCAACTTTGGGGAGTATATTAAGTGAAAGTGAGACAAGTTCTACTTAGTAAATACATAGAGGTACCAGTAGACAGTTATAAATACTCTGTTTGTATTATGAAGCTATTTGGCACAAGGAAGTATAGAATTTGCAAGGTGCTTGTTCATTTTTTAAAAATTATTTAAATACATTAAATTTTCTCTTATATTACCTATTTTGTTCATTTTTCCATGATGATCACTGATGAAAATCTTATGATTTCCTAATGACTACAATAAAGTAATTAGGAAAAAGATGAAACGGAGAATCACTCTCTGTTTCCAAACACTTAGATGTGTTTCTGGCTTTACCAACTTTTTCTAAGATTAAAGTTTCAAAGGGTTACTGGTCTTCAATCCTTCATTAGAACATAGACATGAAGGGTAAGTGAAGCAGTTTCCCATAGTGAGGCTATTAGAGAAGAGGAAATATAGAGAGAATCTGAAATATACAAATGAGATGATCTGCTGAGAGGGTTGGGGAGACAGGACCTAAGGACTCAATAACTTAGATTCCAGTATGGGTAAATTAGCCCCCTCTAATGATCCAGCTTAGAGTCATTACTTAATTCCACTAGGCCTGAGAGTCAAAAAACTGAGTTCCAGTCTACTTCTATTATGTGAGTTAATACAAATCATGCAATATTTGTGTTATTTATTCCATTGTGGATTAAAGAAAGAAAATTAAAATGTATTGAATGCCTACTTATGTGCTTCAGATACTTTCCCTACAATTACCTTGCAAATTAAAAGTGCACCATACTTTACAGACAAAAATGAGGCTTAGAGCAGTTTAAAAAAACTTACTCAAATCCACATAGCTGGTATACAACTAAGCAGCAAAATCAAGACCCTACTCACTCAAAAGCCCAGTGTCTTTCACTGTCTCAGACTACCCAACACAGAATTCTAACACCCAGAGAACATTCATCAAATGTTGCTTTCCTTTACTTTCTTTGCTCTAAAAGTTAGCTCATGTCTCTGCTTTTAGATAGATAGGTTGATGATAGATAGATAGATTTTTAATTTTTTATTAATAAGTATTAAAGTCTTTGTCATACCTCACAAAGCAGTATCTTTCCCTTTTGTCAAGAGGGCTTTAATAAGACAGTAATTCAACTCTTCTTCTTCCTCAAATTCTCAAGATGAACTTTGTCAGCTCTGATGTTTTTGTTGAATTGCTGGGCTAGCTAGGTGTCTTAAAACCCAATCGACCAACACATAAACAAAATCACATCCCATTCACACTAATTTATTCCAAGTAGCATTTAAAATACATTTGAGAAATTATTTCCAACTGGTACAATTTCAGAGGCTGGACAAGGCTTACATTGCCTCCCAAAGTGTACCACATAAGCCCTAGATTTGAATATTTGGGGGAATAGGGAAATACCCAACAACCTTCGTTTTCCAGTAATAATACTGTCTAGTTCCTATTGTTTTGTTTTTTTTTCTTCCAAATCCTTGCCTCACTCTTCTATTCTAATAGTTTTCTTGACAAATTTTGTCAAACTCAGCTAGCCAAGCCTGGAAGAATAAATGCTTATCTAGCTCCACCTATGTGTGACAAAATACACTTCTACACCTCTCCAACAAGTAATCCAAGAATGTGGGATAGGCTGATGAGCAATCCCTCTCTGATCAGTTCAGTGAAACAATCCAGATGATCCAGATAATGTAGGGTTGTCAATGCAGCATTACCATCATTCATTCACTCATTCTTTCATTGGAGGGAAGTTCATAACTTCTTGGTTGACAGATGCTATGACAGATGTAACACTGAAGTAACAAATATCAGAAAGACACTGTCCCTGTCCTTTAGGAGTTTACATATTCATCAGGGAGACCAAATATGAGAAAGCAACAGATGAATACTGTGGCAAATGCTGTAATAGATATGATGAAGGGACTGTGTTTGCAATGAAGTGATTAACTGATTTTAACTCTGATTAAAAGTGAAGAAATAAGATTCAAAGAAATCTTGAGAGAAGAATTTGCAATAAGTCTCTAGAAGTAGCCAGGAGTTATCCAGGTTTATTTGGGGAGATTACCCCAGGAAAATATATTTTTAGGTCTTAAAGTAAGAAAGACCATGGTCAGCTAAAGGAATTCAAAAATAATTCAGTATAGGTAAGACACAATCACAGAAAATTAACCATACTGATCACATGGACCACAACCTTGTATAACTCAATGAAACTATGAGCCATGCTATGTAGGGCCACCCAAGACAGATGGGTCATGGTGAAGAGTTCTGACAAAATGTGGTCCACTACAAAACAGAATGGCAAACCACTTCAGTATTCTTGACTTGAGAACCCCATGAATAGTATGAAAAGGCAAAAACATAGGACACTGAAAGATGAAATCCTCAGGCTGGTAGGTGCCCAATATGATACTGGAGATCAGTGGAGAAACAACTCCAGAAATAATGAAGAGATGGAGCCAAAGCAAAAACAATGCCCAATTTTGGATGGGACTGCTGATAGGAGTAAAATCTGATGCTGTAAAGAACAATATTGCATAGGAACCTGGAATGTTAGGTCCATGAATCAAGGTAAATTGGAAGTGGTCAAACAGGAGATGGCAAGAGTGAACATCAGCGTTTTAGGAGTTAGTGAACTGGATTGGAATGGACTGGAATGGGCAAATTTCACTCAGATAACCATTATATCTACTACAGTGGGCAAAAGTCCCTTAGAAGAAATGGAGTAGACCTCACAGTCAACAAAAGAGTCTGAAACACACTACTTGGGTGCAATCTCAAAAACATCAGAATGATCTCTGTTCATTTCTAAGGCAAACCGTTCATTGTCACAGTAATTCAAATCTATGCCCAAACCACTAGTGCTGAAGCTGAAGTTGAACGGTTCTATGAGGACCTACAAGACCTTCTAGAAGTAACACCAAAAAAAAAAAAAAAAAAAAAAAGATGTCCTTTTCATCCTAAGGGACTGGAATGCAAAAGTAGGAAGTCAAGAGATACTTGGAGTAAGAGGCAAGTTTGGCCTTGGATCACAAAATGAAGCAGGGAAAAGGCTAACAGGGTTTGCCAACAGAATGCACTGGTCATAGCAAGCACCCTCTTCCAACAACACAAGAGAAGACTCTACACACGGACATCACCAGATAGTCAACACCGAAATCAGAATGATTACATTCTTTGCAGCCGAAGATGGAGAAACTCTATAGGTCAGCAAAAACAAGACTGGGAGCTGACTGTGGCTCAGATCATGAATTTCTTATTGCAAAATTCAGATGTAAATTAAGAAAGCAGGGAAAACCACTAGATGGTTCAGGTATGACCTAAATCAAATCCCTTATTATTACACAGTGGAAGTGACAAGTAGATTCAAGGGATTAAATCTGATAGACAGAGTGCCTGAAGAACAATGGACAGAGGTTCATGACATTGTATGCAAGGCAGTGACCAAGACCATTCCCAAGAAATAGAAAAAGGCAAAATGGTTGTCTGAGGAGGACTTACAAATAGCTGAGAAAAGAAGAGAAGCTAAAGGTAAAGGAGAAAAGAAAGATATACCCATCTGAATGCAGAGTTCCAAAGAATATCTAGGAGTGATAAGAAAGCCTTCCTCAGTGATCAATGAAAAGAAATAGAGGAAAACAACAGAATGGGGAAGACTAGAGATCTCTTCAAGACAATTAGAGATACCAAGGGAATATTTCATGCAAAGACAGACACAATAAAGGACAGAAATGGTATGGACCTAACAGAAGCAGAAGATATTCAGAAAAGGTGGCAAGACTACACAGAAGAACTGTACAAAAAATATCTTAATGACCCAGATAACCACGATGGTGTGATCACTCATCTAGAGTCAGATATCCTGGAGTCTGAAGTCAAGTGAGCCTTAGGAAGCATCACTATAAACAAAGCTAGTAGAGGTGATGGAATTCCAGCTAAGATATTTCAAATCCTAAAAGACTAGGCTGTTAAAGTGGTGCGCTCTATGCCAGCAAATTTGGAAAACTCAGTAGTAGCCACAGGACTAGTAAAGGTCAGTTTTCACTCCAATCCCAGAGAAAGGCATTGCCAAAGAATGTTCAAACTACTGCACAATTGCACTGATCTCACACAATAGAAAAGTAATGCTCAAAATTCTCCAAGTGAGGCTTCAAAAGTACATGAACCCAGAGCTTCCAGCTGTTCAAGCTGGATTTAGAAAAGGCAGAGGAATCAGAGAACAAATTTTCAACATCTGTTGGATAATAGAAAAAGCAAGCAAGTTCCAGAAAAATATTTACTACTGCTTTATTGACTATGCCAAAGCCTTTGACTGTGTGGATCACAAGAAACTGTGGAAAATTCTTCAAGAGATGGAAATACCAGACCACCTTACCTACCTCCTGAGAAACCTCTATGTAGGTCAAGAAGCAACAGCTGGAACCAGACATGGAACAACAGACTGGTTCCAAATTGGGAAAGGAGTACATCAACGCTGTATATTGTCACCCTGTTTATTTAATTTATATGCAGAGTACATCATGAAAAATGCCCGGCTGGATGAAGCACAAGCTGGAATCAAGACTGCCAGGAGAAATATCAATAACCTCAGATATGCATATAACACCACCCTTATAGCAGAAAGCAAAGAGGAACTGAAAAGCCTCTTGATGAAAGTGAAAGAGGCAATGAAAAACCAGCTTAAAACTCAACTTGCAAACAACTAAGATCATGGCATCCAGTCCCATCACTTCATGGCAAATAGATGGGGAAACAATGGAAGCAGTGACAGACTTTATTTTTTGGGCTCCAAAATCACTGCGGATGGTGATTGCAGCCATGAAATTAAAAGACACTTGCTCCTTGGAAGAAAAGCCATGACCAATCTAGATATCATATTAAAAAGCAGAGACATTACTTTGCCAACAAAAGTCCATCTAGTCAAAGCTATGGTTTTTCTAGTAATCAGGTATATAAATCTGAGTGCTGAAGAATTGATGCTTTTGGACTATGGTGTTGGAGAAGAGTCTTGAGAGTCCCTTGGACTGCAAGGAGATCAACCCAGTCAATCCTAAAGGAAATCAGTCCTGAATATTCATTGAAAGGACTGATGCTGAAACTGAGGATCCAATCTTTGGCCACCTGATGTGAAGAGCTGACTCACTGCAAAAGACCCTGATGCTGGGAAAAATTGAAGGCAGGAGGAGAAGGGGATGACAGAGGATGAGATCATGGGATGGCATCACTGACTCAATGGACATGAGTTTGAGCAAACGCCAGGAGTTGGTGATGGACAGGGAAGCCTGGCATGCTGCAGTCCATGGGGATGCAAAGAGTTGCACACTACTGAGAGACTGAACTGAACTGATAGGTAAGACACATGTTGTGGGCTTCTCAGGTGGTGCTAGTGGTAAAGAATCAGTCTGTCAATGCAGGAGACATAAGAGAGGCAAGTTCAATCCCTGGGTCAGCAAGATCCCCTGGAGTAGGGGATGACAACCCACTCACCTGGAGAATCTCATGGGTAGAGGAGCCTGGCAGATTACAGTCAATAGCATCGCAAAGAGTCAGACATGACTGAAGCGACTTAGCATGCATGCACATGCAAGACACAGGTTGTATGTGGCAGCATAGCAAGAAATGATGTCAGAACAATAGTCAGAAGTAGAATCACAATGAACCTAAGTCTTGCTGAGAACATTAGTCTTTATAAGCAATGAAAAACCATCAAAGCACTTTTATAAAATCATATGATCATATATTCATTTCAGAACTTTTTAATTTTTTCATGGCAGAGGCTCAAGAATGTAGGTGTGAAGAGCAATCCAGCAACTACTACAGTAATCTGGATAAAAGATGACAGGGGTGATCTGGGGTACAAAAAGGGGCTGGATGCAGAACATATTTCTGATTTGTGGTTAGACGGTATACAGTGACTGAGATGAAGGTATCTAAGACGATTTGCTAAATTTCTGGCTTGAGTCATAGAACTTTGTAGGAAAGGGGGGAAATGAGGCTTTCATGAGAAAGTGAACTTTGTTTATATTTTCTTTTGGTTCAGGTCATTGGTCATATACAGAAATGTAGTAGTTCAAAAGTGATCAACAGGCTATACCAAGTCTATCAGCACACCACTAGTTCATACTCTTTAAAATATGGGGCTTACGGGCTCCCTTTGTGGCTCAGCTGGTAAAATATGGGGCTTCCCTGGTGGTCCAATGGTTAAGAATCTGCTTGCCAATGCAGGGGACATGGATTCAATCCCTGGTCCAGGAAGATTCCACATGCTGTGGGGCAACTAAGTTTGTACACCACAACTAGTGAAGGCAAATTGCCTACAGCCCATGTTCCACAACAAAAACCACTGCAGTGAGAAGTACCACAGCTAGAAAGTAGCCCCTACTAGCACAACTAGAGGAATACCATGCACAGCAACAAAGACTTAGCACAGCTAAAATTAAATAAATCAATCTTAAAAACAATAAAAATAACATCGATGGCGCTAGTGGTAAAGAACCTGCCTGCCAACAGGAGACATAAGAGACTCAGGTTTAATCCCTGGGTCAGGAAGATCCCCTGGAGGAGGACATGGCAACCCACTCTATTCTTGCCTGGAAAATCCTGGTGGGCTACAGTCCATGAGGTCACAAAGAGTCAGACATGACTGAAGTGACTTAGCACACATGCACATATAGAAATTGGGAGATGACACACCCATAAAAAAAAAAGTCCCAGGTTTTCTGTTTTCTAAGCCAAACATTCAGTCTGTGCCAATACTTCCCTCAACAATCAGTCAAATCTGAGTAGCTGTGATCTCATTGCACTGGACATGCACATGCCAGTTTGTGAATCTCTCTCCTACACTGAAGTCAGCTTTGGGCTTTATATGGATTATTTCATTTAGTAATCATACTAATTTTGAAATTTTATGGTTGATAAAACTTGTTAACTGTGTTTCTCTTTCTGTTTGATGAGAGGAAAGAGAAAAAGAAAGGACAGTATAAAATTACCAGTATTTACCTTTAACATAATTTCACAGCTGAAGAGGACACTGAAGACTACCCTAAGTCAATGGTTATAAAAGTTTCTATGTTGTGATTTTTGTTGCTCCATAACCATTTAAGCATCTCTCTCTCAAATGCCCTCCCAACAACAACAACAACAAAAAAAAACAGACACTTATATACACACAAATTTTTTCCTTTAATTTCAAGGACTTTGCAGACCCACTAAAGTTTGCTCATAGCTATTGACATATTTGACTACTCTATTAAGACTAGTCAAAAAGCAAGGCTCTCATGTCAACTTCTCCTTTAACTTCAATCTACACCAATACAAATCCATTTTCCTTTGGTTCTGTCTCTGAAACACAACAGAATATGGCAGAAAAAGAACCTCCTGCCTCCTGAGAAACCTGTATGTAAGGTCAAGAAGCAATAGTTAAAACCAAGTATGGGACAACAGACTGGTTCAAAATTGGGAAAGGAGTATGTCAAGGCTGTATATTTTCACCCTGCTATTTTTAACTTATATGTAGAATACATCATGAAAAACGCTGGGCTGGATGAAGCACAGCTGGAATCAAGACTTCCAGGAGAAATATTGATAACCTCAGATATGCAGGTGATACAACCCTTAAGGCAGAAAGCAAAGAGGAACTAAAGAGCTTATTGATGAGGGTGAAAGCGGAGAGTGAAAAAGCCAGCTTAAAACTCAGCATTCAAAAAACTAAGATCAAGGCATCTGGTCCCGTCACTTTATGGTAAATAGATGAGGAAACAATGGAAACAGTGACAGATTTTATTTTCTTGGGCTCCAAAATCACTGTGTGTGGTGACTGCAGCCATGACACTAAAAGACACTTGCTTCTTGGAAGAAAAGCTATGACCAACCTAGACATCCTGTCAAAAAGCAGAGACATTACTTTGCCAACAAAGGTCAGTCAAGTCAAAGCTGTGGTTTTTCCAGTAGTCATGTATGGATGTGAGAGGTGGACCATAAAGAAGGCTGAGCACTGAAGAATTTATGCTTTTGAACTGCGGTGTTGAAGAAGATTCTTGGGTGTCCCTTGGACTGCAAGGAGATCCAACCAGTCCATCCTAAAGGATATCAATCCTGAATATTCATTGGAAGGACTGATGCTGAAGCTGAAGCTCCAATACTTTGGCCACCTGATATGGAGAGCTGACTCATTTGAGAAGACCCTGATGCTGGGAAAGATTGAAGATAGGATGAGAAGGGGATGACAGAGGACAAGATGGCTAGATGTCATCACCAACTCAATGGACATGAGTTTGAGCAAGCTCCAGGAGATGAAGGACAGGGAAGCTTGGCATGGGGCAGTCTATGGGGTCACAAAGAGTTAGACACAACTGAGCAACTGAACAACAACAAATAAACATGTAAGGCTACTAGGACAATGAGTCAATTTACTACTGTAAATAAACAAAACTTATGCCAAAATTAACCTTGCCTCTATTAACCATATGAATAAAAATGACTGTGCACATCATTATCAGTTCATACAATGTCTTTCAACAAAGACATACCAGAGTAATTGAAAGTGTTTTTTTAAATTTTCATTATGAAGTAATACATGAATATATTTTTCCTTTTAAATTTAGAATATTTGTAGATAAAGCTATAGTCCTTTCTGATCGTCATTCCAATTTCAATTCCTTTCCTCCTACCCAAGAGATAACCACTGGGAAGCTGAGCTTTATTCCTTCCAGACACCTTACAGATATTTTTACATACATAAACTGGTACACAGAGAAAATATGCTTACATTAATTTTTATGTAAAAGAAATCATATTGCACTTATTTTTTCTCATTACACATTCTTCACTGAATAATGTTTGGAGATGTTAATATAAATCTAGTTTATTCTTTTTGCTATAGAATTGTGATATAGATACACTGAATTTTATTTAGCCATCCATCTATTGGTGGGTATTTAGGTTGTTTTCAGTTTTTCAGTATTGTAAACAATGCTGTGATTAGTATCTTGCACTTGTCTTCTTGTTCACATATATGTTTCTCTAGGGCGGATACCTAGAATGGAATTACTGGCAGATAGGTTGTGTGCAACTTTAAATTTAACAGATATTCCCAAAGTATCCTCAAAAGTAATTGTATCAAACTATTAGTATATGAAAGTTCCCTCCCCCCAACACTGGGTCAAAAGTTAATATTATCAACTTTAGAAGTTTTGTTAATCTTACAGGTAAATAATAGCATCTAACATCATTTTAATTTGTATCTTCCTGAATACCAGCAAGTTAAGTGTTTTCTCTAAATTGTATTGCTTTGTTGGGTTTTCTTTTATTTTTCTTTCTTGCTATTACCATCCAATCTTGAGCATAAATAAGGGAAGCAAGTCATTCCAAACACAGGGTAGTACTGAACAGTTACTATTCACTTCATTTGAGCATAGATAAACTTTTTTTTAAACTTTTTTTATTTTTGACCCCCTTCATCCATTTCTCCCACCCACATCCCAGCTGCCTCCACCTCTGGGAAACACCAGACTGTTCTTTGAATCCGTGAGCTTGTTTTGTGCCTCTGTGTATTGTTGTTGTTGATGATGGTGATGATGGTTTAGATATGACATATAAGAGAAATCATACTGTATTTGTCCACTCCAGTATTCTTGCCTAGAAAATCCCACGGACAGAGGAGCCTGGGAGGTTACAGTCCATGGGGTCGCAAAGAATCAGACATGACTGAGCACACATCTGACATTTCACTTAGCACAATGCCCTCAAAGCCTATCCATGTTGTCATAAGTGTCATTTTCTTTTTTCTTTATCCTGAAAATATTACATTGTGTGTGTGTGTATATTTTATATATATACACAATTTCTTTATTCATTAATTCATCTATTGCTAAGGTTGTTTCCATATCTTGAGTATTGTGATTAATGCTGCAATTACACATATCTTTCCAAGTTAAGTGTTTTTGGTTTCTTTCTTCTTCTGGTTTACTCAGAAGCGGAATTGCAAGATCACATGGTAGTACTATTCTTAAGTTTTTAAGAAACTTCCATACTGTTTTCCATAGTAGCTGCATCAATTTATATCCCCAAAAACAATGGACAAGGCTTCCCTTTCTTCACATCCTTGCCAACAATTGTCATTGTTTGTGTTTTTGAAAATAGCCATTCTAAAAGGTAAGGTGACATTTTGTTTTGGTTTTTATTTGCATTTTCCTGATCATTAATAATGTTGAGAATCTCTTCATGTACCTGCCTGCCATCTGTATACCATTTCTGGAAAAATGTTTAGATCTTTGCCCATCTTTTAACTGGATTCCTTTTTTATTTTTATTTATTTTTTTAAGAGCTTATGTTTTGCCTTTATTCAATTTCCAGTGTCATTTATTTTTTGTGAGTAGATCAATTTTCTTAGCATCATATTTTTTTTTCCACTTATTTTTATTAGTTGGAGGCTAATTACTTTACAATATTGTAGTGGGTTTTGCCATACATTGGCATGAATCAGCCATGGATTTACATGTGTTCCCCATCCTGATCCCCCCTCCCGCCTCCCTCTCCATCTCATCCCTCTGGGTCTTCCCAGTGCACCAGGCCTGAGCACTTGTCTCATGCATCCAACCTGGGCTGGAGATCTCTTTCAACCTTGATGGTATACTTGTTTCAATGCTATTCTCTCAGAACATCCCACCCTCGCCTTCTCCCACAGAGTCCAAAAGTCTTTTCTGTACAACTGTGTCTCTTTTTCTGTTTTGCATATAGGGTTATCATTACCATCTTTTTAAATTCCATATATATGCATTAATATACTGTATTGGTCTTTATTTTTCTGGCTACTTCACTCTGTAAAATTGGCCCCAGATTCATCCATCTCATTATCACTGATTCAAATGAATTCTTTTTAATGGCTGAGTAATATTCCATGGTGTATATGTATCACAGCTTCCTTTTTTTTTTCCTTTTTTTTTTTTTCATTTATTTTTATTAGTTGGAGGCTAATTACTTTACAACATTGCAGTGGTTTTTGTCATACATTGAAATGAATTAGCCATGGATTTACATGTATTCCCCATCCTGGTCCCCCCTCCCACCTCCCTCTCCACCCCATCCCTCTGGATCTTCCCAGTGCACCAGGCCTGAGCACTTGTCTCATGCATCCAACCTGGGCTGGTGATCTGTTTCACCCTAGATATACATGTTTCGATGCTGTTCTCTTGAAACATCCCACCCTCGCCTTCTCCCACAGAGTCCACAAGTCTGTTCTATACATCTGAGTCTCTTTTTCTTTTTCTGCATATAGGGTTATCGTTACCATCTTTCTAAATTCCATATATATGTGTTAGTATACTGTAATGGTCTTTATCTTTCTGGCTTACTTCGCTCTGTAGAATGGGCTCCAGTTTCACCCATCTCATTAGAACTGATTCAAATGAATTCTTTTTAATGGCTGAGTAATATTCCATGGTGTATATGTACCACAGCTTCCTCATCCATTCGTCTGCTGATGGGCATCTAGGTTGCTTCCATGTCCTGGCTATTATAAACAGTGCTGCGATGAACATTGGGGTGCACGTGTCTCTTTCAGATCTGGTTTCCTCAGTGTGTATGCCCAGGAGTGGGATTGCTGGGTCATATGACAGTTCTGTTTCCAGTTTTTTAAGAAATCTCCACACTGTTCTCCATAGTGGCTGTACTAGTGTGCATTCCCACCAACAGTGTAAGAGGTTTCCCTTTTCTCCACACCCTCTCCAGCATTTATTGCTTGTAGACTTTTGGATAGCAGCCATTCTGACTGGCGTGTAATGGTACCTCACTGTGGTTTTGATTTGCATTTCTCTGATAATGAGTGATGTTGAGCATCTTTTCATGTGTTTGTTAGCCATCTGTATGTCTTCTTTGGAGAAATGTCTGTTTAGATCTTTGGCCCATTTTTTGATTGGGTCGTTTATTTTTCTGGAATTGAGCTGCAGGAGTTGCTTGTATATTTTTGAGATAAATCCTTTGTCTGTTTCTTCATTAGCTATTATTTTATCCCAATCTGAGGGCTGTCTTTTCACCTTACTTATAGTTTCCTTTGTTGTGCAAAAGCTTTTAAGTTTCATTAGGTCCCATTTGTTTATTTTTGCTTTTATTTCCACTACTCTGGGAGATGGGTCATAGAGGATCTTGTGATTTATGTCGGAGAGTGCTTTGCCTATGTTTTCCTCTAGAAGTTTTATAGTTTCTGGTCTTACATTTAGATCTTTAATCCATTTTGAGTTTATTTTTGTGTATGGTGTTAGAAGGTGTTCTAGTTTCATTCTTTTATAAGTGGTTGAGCAGTTTTCCCAGCGCCACTTGTTAAAGAGATTGTCTTTTCTCCATTGTATATTCTTGCCTCCTTTGTCAAAGATAAGGTGTCCAGTGGTGCGTGGATTTATCTCTGGGCTTTCTATTTTGTTCCATTGATCTATATTTCTGTCTTTCTGCCAGTACCATACTGTCTTGATGACTGTGGCTTTGTAGTAGAGTCTGAAGTCAGGCAGATTGATTCCTCCAGTTCCATTCTTCTTTCTCAAGATTGCTTTGGCTATTCGAGGTTTTTTGTATTTCCATACAAATTGTGAAATTATTTGTTCTAGTTCTGTGAAAAATACTGTCGGTAGCTTGATAGGGATTGCACTGACTCTATAGATTGCTTTGGGTAGTATACTCATTTTCACTATATTGATTCTTTCAATCCATGAACATGGTATATTTCTCCATCTATTTGTGTCCTCTTTGATTCCTTTCATCAGTGCTTTCTAATTTTCTATATATATATATAGGTCTTTTGTTTCTTTAGGTAGATATATTCCTAAATATTTTATTCATTGCAATGGTGAATAGAATTGTTTCCTTAATTTCTCTTTCTGTTTTCTCATTGTTAGTGTATAGGAATGCAAGGGATTTCTGTGTGTTTTATATCCTGCAACTTTATTATATTCATTGATTAGCTCTAGTAATTTTCTGGTAGATTCTTTAGGGTTTTCTATGTAGAGGATCATGTCATCTGCAAACAGTGAGAGTTTCACTTCTTCTTTTCCTATCTGGATTCCTTTTCCTTCGTTTTCTGCTCTGATTGCTGTGGCCAAAACTTCCAAAACTATGTTGAATAGGAGTAGTGAGAGTGGGCACCCTTGTCTTGTTCCTGATTTCAGGGGAAATGCTTTCAATTTTTCACCATTGAGGGTAATGCTTGCTGTGGATTTGTCTTATATAGCTTTTATTATGTTGAGCTATGTTCTTTCTATCCCTGCTTTCTGGAGAGTTTTAATCATAAATGAGTGTTGAGTTTTGTCAAAGGCTTTTTCTGCATCTATTGAGATAATCATATGGTTTTTATCTTTCAATTTATTAATGTGGTGTATTACATTAATTGATTTGTGGATATTAAAGAATCCTTGCATTCCTGGGTTAAAGCCCACTGGGTCATGATATATGATCTTTTTAATATGTTGTTGGATCCTGTTTGCTAGAATTTTGTTAAGGATTTTTGCATCTATGCACATCAGTGATATTGGCCTGTAGTTTTCTTCTTTTGTGGCATTTTTGTCTGGTTTTGGTATTAGGGTGATGGTGGCCTCATAGAATGAGTTTGGAAGTTTACCTTCTTCTGCAATTTTCTGGAAGACTTTGAGTAGGATAGGTGTTAGCTCTTCTCTAAATTTTTGGTAGAATTCAGCTGTGAAGCCGTCAGGTCCCGGGCTTTTGTTTGCTGGAAGATTTCTGATTACAGTTTCGATTTCCTTGCTTGTGATGGGTCTGTTAAGATATTCTATTTCTTCCTGGTTCAGTTTTGGAAAGTTATACTTTTTTAAGAATTTGTCCATTTCTTCCAAGTTGTCCATTTTATTGGCATATAGTTGCTGATAGTAGTCCATTATGATCCTTTGTATTTCTGTGTTGTCTGTTGTGATTTCTGCATTTTCATTTCTAATTTTGATTTGATTCTTCTCCCTTTCTTCCTGATGTGTCTGGCTAATGGTTTGTCTATTTTATTTATCTTCTCAAAGAACCAGATTTTAGTTTTGTTGATTTTTGCTATAGTCTCTTTTGTTTGGGTCCTGTTTCTATCCATTAAGCTACTCTCCGTCTTTTGATTAGAAAATACAATCCATTTACATTTAGAGTAATTATTGATAGTGAAGTTGGTCAGTTGTGTCTGACTCTTTGCAACTCTATGGACTGTAGCTTGCCAGGCTCCTCCAGTCTTGGGATTTTCCAGGCAAGAATACTGGAGTGGGTTGCCATTTCCTTCTTCAGGGGATCTTCCCAAACCAGGGGTCAGACCTGGGTCTCCCACACTGTAAGCAGACTCTTTACCATCTGAGCCACCAGGTAAGTCCACTAATTATTGATAAGTATGTACTTATTTCCATTTTGTTAATTGTTTTCTGAATGTTTTTTACATCTTCTCTGTTCCTTTCTTCTTCTTTGCTCTCTTCCTTTGTGGTTTGATTATTTCTTAGGTGATATGTTTATATTTCTTTATCTTTTGTTTATTTACTATAGGTTTTTGCTTTGTTTTTACCATGAGGCTTACATATGAATATCTGTGTCTCTAACAGTCTATTTTAAGTTGATAACAACTTAAGTTTCATCTCATTAAAACTAAACATTTTTACTCTCCCTTCTGCCATATTTTGTTTCTGATGTCACATTTTACATCTTTAAAGAGGAAGAAATCTTATTTGAAAAAAATAATGGCAAAAATTTTTCCTAACCTAGGGAAGGAAACAAATATCTCCATCCAGTAATCAGAGAGAGTTCCATTAAGAGGCATCCAAAAAGATCCACATATATTATAATTAAAATGTCAAAAGTTAAAGATGAAGAGAGAATCATAAAAGCGTCAACAAAAAAACAACTTCTAATGTACAAAGGAATCTCCATAAAAAAATTAGAAGATTTTTTTTCAGCAGAAACTTTGCAAGCCAGAAGAGGCTGGCATGATATATTCAAAATGCTGAAAGAAAAAAAAAAAACTTTCAACCAAGAATACTCTACCCAGCAAACTGATCATTTAGAACTATACAAGAGACAAAGAGTTTTCCAGACAAGTAAACATTCAAATAGCTCATTGCCACTAAACTGCCTTATAAAAATGTTAAAAGAGATTTCTTTAAACCAAAAAGAAGGGCACCAAATACTAATAATAAAACATATACAAGGATAAACCTCACTGGAAAGGTAAATATGTAGTAAATATGCCTGATTAACCATCTATAAAGCTAGTATGAAGGTTAAAAGGCATAAGTAGTAAAAATAACCATGATTACAGTATTAGCTAAAGGACACACAAGATAAAAAAAATGTCAAAACAGTTTTCTATGAAATATTTATTTTAATACTGATCTTTTTACTATTATATTATCTTCTCTATATTATCTCTTAATGTAGTTTGAATGAAAACACATTGCTTGTCAACTATGTTGCTGGCATTTTCTCCCATTTCAAAGTTTTCTTTTAATATATAGTGCCTTTTGTCAAATACAAATTTGGAATTTTTATGCAGTCAAATGTATCTAAACTTTTCTTCATGAATTCAGCTTTTGGGGACATAGTCAAGAAAATCCTCTTTCTAGAAATTAAGGAAACAATACCATTCACCATTGCAACAAAAAGAATAAAATACTTAGGAGTATATCTACCTAAAGAAACAAAAGACCTATACATAGAAAACTATAAAACACTGATGAAAGAAATCAAAGAAGACACAAACAGATGGAGAAACATACCATGTTCATGGATTGGAAGAATCAATATTGTCAAAATGGCTATACTACCCAAAGCAATCTATAGATTCAATGTAATCCCTATCAAGCTACCAACGGTATTTTTCACAGAACTAGAACAAATAATTTCACAATTTGTATGGAAATACAAAAAACCTGAATAGCCAAAGTAACCTTGAGAAAGAAGAATGGAACTGGAGGAATCAACCTGCCTGACTTCAGACTCTACTACAAAGCCACAGTCATCAAGACAGTATGGTACTGGCACAAAGACAGAAATATAGATCAATGGAACAGAATAGAAAGCCCAGAGATAAATCCACAAACCTATGGTCACCTTATCTTCGACAAAGGAGGCAAGGATATACAATGGAAAAAAGACAACCTCTTTAACAAGTGGTGCTGGGAAAACTGGTCAACCATTTGTAAAAGAATGAAACTAGAACACTTTCTAACACCATACACAAAAATAAACTCAAAATGGATTAAAGATCTAAATGTAAGACCAGAAACTATAAAACTCCTAGAGGAGAACATAGGCAAAACACTCTCCGACATAAATCACAGCAGGATCCTCTATGACCCAATTCCCAAGAATTTTAGAAACAAAAGCAAAAATAAACAAATGGGACCTAATGAAACTTAAAAGCTTTTGCACAACAAAGGAAACTATAAGTAAGGTGAAAAGACAACCCTCAGATTGGGAGAAAATAATACAAATGAAGAAACAGACAAAGGATTAATCTCAAAAATGTACAAGCAACTCCTGAAGCTCAATTCCTGAAGAATAAATGACCCAATCAAAAAATGGGCCAAAGAACTAAACAGACATTTCTCCAAGGAAGACATACAGGTGGCTAACAAACACATGAAAAGATGCTCAACATCACTCATTATCAGAGAAATGCAAATCAAAACCACAGTGAGGTACCATTACACGCCAGTCAGGATGGCTGCTATCCAAAAGTCTACAAGCAATAAATGCTGGAGAGGGTGTGGAGAAAAGGGAAACCTCTTACACTGTTGGTGGGAATGCACACTAGTACAGCCACTATGGAGAACAGTGTGGAGATTTCTTAAAAAACTGGAAATAGAACTGCCATATGACCCAGCAATCCCACTCCTGGGCATACACACTGAGGAAACCAGATCTGAAAGAGACACGTGCACCCCAATGTTCATCGCAGCACTGTTTACAATAGCCAGGACATGGAAGCAACCTAGATGCCCATCAGCAGACGAATGGATGAGGAAGCTGTGGTACATATACACCATGGAATATTACTCAGCCATTAAAAAGAATTCATTTGAATCAGTTCTAATGAGATGGGTGAAACTGGAGCCCATTCTACAGAGCGAAGTAAGCCAGAAAGATAAAGACCATTACAGTATACTAACACATATATATGGAATTTAGAAAGATGGTAACGATAACCCTATATGCAGAAAAAGAAAAAGAGACTCAGATGTATAGAACAGACTTGTGGACTCTGTGGGAGAAGGCGAGGGTGGGATGTTTCAAGAGAACAGCATCGAAACATGTATATCTAGGGTGAAACAGATCACCAGCCCAGGTTGGATGCATGAGACAAGTGCTCAGGCCTGGTGCACTGGGAAGATCCAGAGGGATGGGGTGGAGAGGGAGGTGGGAGGGGGGACCAGGAAGGGGAATACATGTAAATCCATGGCTAATTCATTTCAATGTATGACAAAAACCACTGCAATGTTGTAAAGTAATTAGCTTCCAACTAATAAAAATAAATGAAGGAAAAAAAAAGCAATCCTAAAAAAAAAAAAAAAAAAGGAAAGAAAATTCTCTTTCCTAAAAACAAAAGTTTTCATTCTTCTCCATATTTAAATAACTTAAGAGTTTTATTTGCTTTGTTTTGGTCGTGGTTTGGTGTTGGTCCTTTGTTGTTATTCAGTCACTAAGCTGTGTCTGACTCTTTGCGACCCCATGGACTGCAGCATGCCAGCCTTCCCTGTCCTTCACTATCTCCCAGAGCTTGCTGAAACTCATGTCTATTGAATCAGTGATGCCATCCAATCATCTCACCCTCTGTCACCACCTTCTCCTCTTGCACTCAACTTTCCCAGAATCAGGGTATTTTCCAAGGAGTTGGCTCTTTGCATCAGGAGGGCAAAGTATAGTAGTTTCAGCTTCAGCATCAGTCTTCCAATGAAAATTCAGCATTGACTTCCTTTAGAATTGACTGGTTTGATCTCCTTGCAGTCCAAGTGACTCTCAGGAGTCTTCTCCAGCATCACAGTTTTGAAAGCATCAATTCTTTGGCAATCAGCCATTTTTATGGTCCAACTCTTACATCCATAAATGACTACTGGAAAAACCATAGCTTTGACTATACAGACCTTTGTTGGCAAAATGATGTCTCTGTGTTTTAATATGCTGTCTAGATTTGTATTTCTCCCAGAAACCTTGATTCTAGCTTGTGATTCATCCAGCCAGGCATTTCATATGATGTACTCTGCATAGAAGTTAAATAAGCAGGGTGACAATATACAGCCATGACAAACTCCTTTCCTGATTCTGATCCAGTCAATTGTTTCATGTCCAGTTCTAACCTGTTGCTTCTTATCCTCCATACAGGTTTCTCAGGAGGAAGGTAAGGTGGTCTGGTATTCCAGCCTCTTTCAGAATTTTCCACAGTTTGCTGCAATGATAATAATATTATAAATATATCAGTTTATCCCATATTAATCTATAAATGTAATACAATCACAAATACCTCAAATATTTTTTTAATTCTTTTGAGGAAAGTGATAACTTTATCTAAAATTTTTATGGAAGAATAAAGACCCATGAATAAGTAAGTTGAGGTTTCAAAAAAACAAAAAGAGAAAAAACGTGCTCGCTTCGGCAGCACATAGACTAAAAAAAGCAAAAAGAAAGAATACCTATTAGGTATTAAGAAATATCAGCATAATATCATCACAATAACAAAAAAGTGTGATATGACTGGAACAACAAATAAATCAGTGAAATAACGGAGAGTTTAGATATATAACCTTGGTTATAGGAGAATTTAATACACAAATGTGCCAGAGTCCAGCCCCAGCAGGTCCAAGAGTACCCAAGGGATGAGTGGCATTGGCAAGGAAGGAGACGGACCCACTCAGAAGGTTGTGTGCGAAGAAAAAGCTCTTTATTTTTAGGACAGCTCAATTTTATAGAATAAACATTACCTCCCCCTTAAGCCACCCCATATTACATCAGATATTGGTTTCGTGCTTCCGTCAATATATTTTCCCCCATATGTTTCCCCTACGTTTTCATTTGGAACATTCCTGATTACAGGGTTTTTTCCTTGAATGTCCCATACATTGGTCTTCTTGCCTTAATGGCCTAACATTTTCACTCTGCCAAAAACAATGTTCCATCAGTTCAGTTCAGTTCAGTGCAGTCACTCAGTCGTGTCCCACTCTTTGTGACCCCATGAATTGCAGCACGCCAGGCCTCCCTGTCCATCACCAACTCCTGGAGTTTAGTCAAACTCATGCCCATCGAGTCAGCGATGCCATCCAGCCATCTCATCCTATGTCGTCCCCTTCTCCTCCTACCCCCAATCCCTCCAAGCATCAGGGTCTTTTCCAATGAGTCAACTCTTCGCATGAGATGGTCAAAGTAGTGGAATTTCAGCTTCAGCATCAGTCCTTCCAATGAACACCCAGGACTGATCTCCTTTAGGATGGACTGGTTGGACCTCCTTGCTGTCCAAGAGACTCTCAAGAGTCTTCTCCAACACCACAGTTCAAAAGCATCAAATCTTTGGCACTCAGCTTTCTTTATAGTCCAACTCTCACATCCATACATGACCACTGGAAAAACCATAGCCTTGACTAGATGGACCTTTGTTGGCAAAGTAATGTCTCTGCTTTTTAATATGCTATCTAGTTTGGTCATAACTTTCCTTCCAAGGAGTAAGCATCTTTTAAATTCATAGCTACAGTCACCATCTGCAGTGATTTTGGAGCCCAGAAAAATAAAGTCTGACACTGTTTCCACTGTCTCCCCATCTATTTCCCATGAGATGATGGGACCAGATGCCATGATCTTAGTTTTCTGAATGTTTAGCTTTAAGCCAACTTTTTCACTCTCCTCTTTCACTTTCATTAAGAGGCTTTTTAGTTCCTCTTCACTTTCTGCCATAAGGTTAGTGTCATCTGCATATCTGAGGTTATTGGTATTTCTCCTGGCAGTCTTAATTCCAGCTTGAGCTTCTTCCAGCCCAGCATTTCTCATGATGTACTTTGCATATAAGTTAAATAAGCAGGGTGACAATATACAGCCTTGCCCCACTCCTTTTCCTATTTGGAACCAGTCTGTTGGTCCATGTCCAGTTCTAAATGTTGCTTCCTGACCTGCATACAGGTTTCTCAAGAGGCAGGTCAGGTGGTCTGGTATTCCCATCTCCTTCAGAATTTTCCACAGTTTATTGTGATCCACACAGTCGAAGGCTTTGGCGTAGTCAATAAAGCAGAAATAGATGTTTCTCTGGAACTCTCTTGCTTTTTCGATGATCCAGAAGATATTGGCAATTTGATCTCTGGTTCCTCGGCCTTTTCTAAAACCAGCTTGAACATCTGGAAGTTCTCGGTTCACGTATTGCTGAAGCATGGCTCGGAGAATTTTGAGCATTACTTTACTAGCATGTGAGATGAGTGCAATTGTGTGGTAGTTGGAGCATTCTTTAGGATTGCCTTTCTTAGGGATTGGAATGAAAACTGACCTTTTCCAGTTCCGTGGCCACTGCTGAGTTTTCCAAATTTGCTGGCATATTGAGTACAGCACGTTCACAGCATAGAATCTAAATATAATATAAATTTTTTGGACAATAAAGCAATATATGGGAAGGGTAATAAAAAAACATGTTTGACATTTCTGAGAATAGTACCATAAGAAAACCTTGATATTTTTCTTTGTCTAAGACCACAAAACCTCAGTCTACAATATTTGACTATGAAGCAGCAAAACACCTCTATTAATATTGAGGTAATGGCGGTGAGGCTGGTTAATATGAATCTTCTATACTATTGAAATACTATCCTACATATTTTCCAATTCTACAAAAATACCTGTAATATTACATGCTGAATTAAGGAAGGGAAACAAGGGACAAATAGCAGCACTGATATAGCAACACTGAAAACCCTCTTAACCAAAGAACATTAAGCTATCATACATCTACTCCTGAATCTAAATGCCTCTACTCTTTTTTTTTTTAAGTTTTTATTACAGAAAACCCCATTCTTCCTAGCCCAGCTCAAAGCGCCCCCCCTTCAGCATTTTTTTTTTCATTAGTTGGAGGCTAATTACTTTACAACATTGTAGTCGGTTTTGTCATACATTGACATGAATCAGCCATGGAGTTACATGTATTCCCCCTTCCGATCCCCCCTCCCACCTCCCTCTCCACCCGATTCCTCTGGGTCTTCCCAGTGCACCAGACCCGAGCACTTGTCTCATGCATCCCACCTGGGCTGGTGATCTGTTTCACTACAGATAACATACATGCTGTTCTCTCAAAACATCCCACCCTCACCTTCTCCCACAGAGTCCAAAAGTCTGTTCTGTACATCTGTGTCTCTTTTTCTGTTTTGCATATAGGGTTATCATTACCATCTTTCTAAGTCCCATATATATGTGTTAGTATGCTGTAATGTTCTTTATCTTTCTGGCTTATTTCATTCTGTATAATGGGCTCCAGTTTCATCCATCTATTAGCACTGATTCAAATGAATTCTTTTTAACGGCGGAGTAATATTCCATGGTGTATATGTACCACAGCTTCCTCATCCATTCGTCTGCTGATGGGCATCTAGGTTGCTTCCATGTCGTCCAGGCAGATTCTTTATCTATATGCAAAACAGAAAAAGAGACTCAGATGTAGAGAACAGACTTGTGGACTCTGTGGGAGAAGGCGAGGGTGGGATGTTTCAAGAGTACAGCATTGAAACATGTATATCTAGGGTGAAACAGATCACCAGCCCAGGTTGGATGCATGAGACAAGTGCTCGGACCTGGTGCACTGGGAAGACCCAGAGGGATAGGGCGGAGAGGGAGGTGGGAGGGGGGACCGGGATGGGGAATACATGTAAATCCATGGCTAATTCATTTCAATGTATGACAAAAACCACTGCAATGTTGTAAAGTAATTAGCCTCCAACTAATAAAAATAAATGGGGGGAAAAAGAAAGAAAAGATGACTGGAATGATTTCAATTTTTTTGAATTTTCCAAGACCAGATTTATGGCCCAGGATGTGATCTATTCTGGAGAAGGTTCCGTGTGCACTTGAGAAAAAGGTGAAGTTGACTGTTTTGCGGTGAAATGTCCTTTAGATATCAATTAGGTCTAGCTGGTCCATTGTGTCATTTAAGGTTTGTGTTTCCTTGTTAATTTTCTGCTTAGTTGATCTATCCATAGTTGTGAGTGGGGTATTAAAGTCTCCCACTATTATTGTGCTACTATTAATTTCCTCTTTCATACTTGTTAGCGTTTGCTGTACATATTGCGGTGCTCCAATGTTGTGTATATATATATTTATAATTGGTATATCTTCTACTTGGATTGATCCTTTGATCATTATGTAGTGTTCTTTGTCTCTTTTCACATCCTTTATTTGAAAGTCTATTTCATCTGATATGAGTATTGCGACTCCTGCTTTCTTTTGGTCTCCCTTTGCATGAAATATTTTTTTTCCAGCCCTTCACTTTTAGTCTGTATGTGTCTCTTGTTTTGAGGTGGGTCTCTTGCAGACAGCATATATAGGGGTCTTGTTTTTGTATCCATTCAGCCAATCTTTGTCTTTTGGTTGGGGCATTCAACCCATTTACATTTAAGGTAATTATTGATAGGTGTGGTCCTGTTGCCATTTACTTTGTTGTTTTGGGTTCACCTTTATACAACCTTTCTGCATGTCCTGTCTAGAGAAGATCCTTTAGCATTTGTTGAAGAGCTGGTTTGGTGGTAGCTTTTGAATTCTCCTTCATATCTGAATGAGATACTTGCTGGGTACAGTAATCTAGGTTGTAGGTTATTCTCTTCCATTACTTTAAGTACGTCCTGCCATTCCCTTCTGGCCTGGAAGTTTTCTATTGATAGATCAGTTGTTATCCTTATGGGAATCCCTTTGTGTGTTATTTGTTGTTTCTCCCTTGCTGCTTTTAATATTTGTTCTTTGTGTTTGACCTTTGTTAATTTGATTAATATGTGTCTTGGGGTGTTTCGCCTTGGGTTTATCCTGTTTGGGACTCTCTGGGTTTCTTGGACTTGGGTGGCTATTTCCTTCCCCATTTTAGGGAAGTTTTCAGCTATTATCTCCTCGAGTATTTTCTCATGGCCTTTCTTTTTGTCTTCTTCTTCTGGGTCTCCTCTGATTCGAATGTTGGGGTGTTTCACGTTGTCCCAGAGGTCCCTGAGGTTGTCCTCATTTCTTTTGATCCTTTTTTCTTTTTTCCTCTCTGCTTCATTTATTTCCACCATTTTATCTTCTACCTCACTTATCCTATCTTCTGTCTCCGTTCTTGGTTCCCTCCAGAGTGTTTTTGATCTCATTTATTGCATTATTCATTTTTAATTGACTCTTTTTTATTTCTTCTAGGTCTTTATTAAACATTTCTTGCATCTCCTCAATCTTTGTCTCCAGGCTATTTATCTGTAACTCCATTTTGTTTTCAAGATTTTGGATCATTTTTATTATCACTATTCTAAATTCTTTTTCAGGTAGATTCCCTATCTCCTCCTCTTTTGTTTGACTTGGTGGGCATTTTTCATGTTCCTTTACCTGTTGGGTATTTCTCTGCCTTTTCATCTTGTTTAGATTGCTGTGTCTGGAGTGGGCTTTTTGTATTCTGGAGGTCTGTGTTTCCTTTTTATTGTGGAGCTTTTACCCAGTGGGTGGGGTTGGACAATTGGCCTGTCAAGGTTTCCTGGTTAGGGAAGTTTGTGTCGGTGTTCTGGTGCGTGGAACTAGATTTCTTCTCTCTGAAGTGCAATGGAGTGCCCAGTAATGAGTTTTGAAATGGGTCTATGTGTTAGGTGTGACCCTGGCCAGCCTGTATGTTGACGTTCAGGGCTATGTTCCTGTGTTGCTGGAGAATTTGCGTGGTATGTCTTGCTCTAAAACTTATTGGCTCTTGGGTGGTGGTTGGTTTCAGTGTAGGTATGGAGGCTTTTGGATGGTCTCTTATTACTTAAAGTTCCATGTAGTCAGGAGATTTCTGGTGTTTTCAGGTTTTGGGCTTAAGTCTCCTGCCTCCGGATTTCAGTTTTATTCTTCCAGTAGTCTCAAGACTTCTCCAACTATACAGCACTGATAATAAAACTTCTAGGTTAATGGCGAAAAGATTCTCCCCCATGAGGGACACCCAGAGAGTTTCACAGAGTTACATGAAGAAGAGGAGAGGGAGGAGGGAGATACAGATGAGCAGGAGGAGAAAAAGGGGGACTCAAGAGGAGAGAGACAGATCTACACAGTTGTCTGTTCCCAGAGTGTTCTCCATAGCCCAGACACCCACAAAGATTCACAGAATTGGAATGGGAAGAGAAGGGGAAAGGAGGAAATAAAGGTGTTCTGAGGTAGAAAATGGAGAGTCAAGATTGGGAGAGAGTAAACAACACACTCCTGAATGAAAATGGGAACTGAATATTGGATCTTAAATGTCCACAATTTATATCATATACTGAAAAACAAAGATTAAAAATCTAGAGTAGAGGTTAGACTCTTAAAAATACAATATTAAAAACAAAAACCAAAACACACAAAAAATTTTTAGAAATATATATGAAGTTCAGTTTAAAAATAAGGGCTTCTCTCTTTTTTTTGCAAGGTTATAGTGTAATGAAAATGAAAATTGAGGAGTAGTAGAGGAGTAATAGAGGACTTTAAAAGGAAATAAGAGAAAAATAAAAATAGAAAATAGAACAGAAAAAGAAAAAAAAACACCAAGAAAAAAAATTTTCCTAATTAAAAAAATCGTAAAAATCTATGAAAATGAAAGTTAAGGAGTAATGGGGGAGTAATAGGGAATTTTAAAAGAAAATAAAAGAGAAAAAAGAAAAAAAATTTTTTTTTACTTAAAAAAAAAAAAAAGTAAAAATATATCTAGGAATTTCTCTGGAGCTGTTGTGGTCAGTGTGGGTTCAGTTCAGTTTCAGATAGCTCCTCGTTCCAGCTTACACTTCTCGATATCTAACAGGCCCCTTCTGTTGTAGTCGGTGTTATCTACAGGGATTTTATTCTGTTGCACCGATCCCTTTGTTTATTTGGATTCTGTTTGCCCGTCTCTTCAGTGCCTAATTTCCGCCCTGACACAGGCGGGCGGAGGTGGTCTCTTATTCAGGTTGCTAGTTTTGTTGCGCTGAGGGGAGGGACTGGCGCTGTTTTCCCCGTCTACGCTGCTCAGGCTCCCGGCTGTTCTATATGGAGCATACCCTGAGCTGCGCGCGGTTCCAGTCCTCGGGTGTTCCACAAAAGCGCGCAACAAAAAGCTGCGCCTGCTTTTTGCGCCTTCCCCGTCCGAGCGGCTTAGGCAGCCAGGAGCTTGACAGGCGCACTCTCCCCGGGTGCAGCACTCCTTCTCCCCTCCGCGGACCCAGTCTCAGTTTCTGCCCACACCAGTCGGGTGCATGGGCCCTGTCTCGCCGCGACCCTCCCAGTGGATGTCGCCCATCCAGAATCTCAGCAGGTCTTTGATTACAAACTGGAGGCCTGTTTGCAGTGTGGTAGGGGATGCGGTCCTTGGGGCCGAGCCTGCCCCTTTCCCCTCCCCCCTGCCTCCTGCCTCCGGCGGGGCTGGGCCAGTCCACAGCCTGCGAGCTCTTCTCTGGACTTGCTCAGACCCTTTGTTCTGCGAACGACCGGCAGTGTTTGGGCCGGTTAATTATCTCTCTCTCTCTCTCTTGCTATCCCACAGTTTAAGTTGGTAACTCACAAAAGCTCCCTCTGATTGTCCTCAGGGCACTCAGGCCCGGTCCTTACCCTAAGCAATGCCGCCCACTCCTCTCCGTTCCGCCCCCACTTGCTGGTGGCGGATGCGGGCGTCTGGGGTACTTTTCTGCTGGGAGTTGCTTTTCAGCAAGTAATCTGTGGGTTTTATTTATTCTTCCCCTCCCAGTCAGGTTGCCCTCCGAGACTCAAAAACTTCCCCCAGACCCGCCAGTGCGAGGGTTTCCTGGTGTTTGGAAACTTCCTCTATTAAGACTCCCTTCTCGGGATGGATCTCAGTCCTTAGCTCTTTTGTCTCTCTTTTTATCTTTTATATTTTGTCCTACCTCTTTTCGAAGACAATGGGCTGCTTTTCTGTGCACCTGATGACCTCAGCTAGTGATCAGAAGTTGTTTGTGAAGTTTGCTCTGCGTTCAATTATTCTTTTGATGAATTTGTAGGAGAGAAAGTGGTCTCCCCGTCCTATTCCTCCGCCATCTTGGCTCCTCCTTCTAATCATTATAATCTTATAAGATTATAACATTATAATCTTCTAAGCAAGCAGTCAGTCTATGCCTGTGGCCTTTTCCTTTTTGGCTTGGTACAGTGCTTATGGTCATGTCCTGGGCCAAAGCAGTCATGAGCATTTCTGATGCCCTCCCAAGCATAATACCACTTGCGTGGTGGATGGTCTGTCACAAACCTGAACAGGCCTTTCATTCCTGGTTGATCATAAGGTTCCCAATGCCCAGGAGGCAGAATAGGCCTTGGCTTTGGGGGATCTTTCTTAATAGGATTGGACTTTTCTGGGGAGGCCTGGTCACGGTATGTTACGTTCCCAAGAAGTAGCAGGAAACCCAATAACAGTAAGACAGAAAGAGAAGGGGGAATATTGGGCCCCTGGGGCAACCCAGAGGGGAAGAGCTGCCTTGCAGGTTCCTCTCTCATCCCGTGACCTTGTCACGGTCTGGGCATGTCCCAGTGGGTCCCAACACAAATGGGTGCCACCTATTAAGGGGAATGAAGCTACAAACTTAGCTCATGCTATAGATTAAAATAAAATTGGATCTTTACCTAAAACTACATCAAAGATAGACTACAACTGCAATAAAAAAATCTAAGATCTAAATGATAAACATAAAACAATAAAATAAATAGAAAATAATTTTGCAATCTCAGAGTAGGAAAGGACACTGTTAATAGAACTTTATATACACATATTTTTTAAAATTGTGATTTTTCTTTTATGACAGCATAAAGGTTTCTATTCAGTGAAAGATGTCATGACAAAGTTAACTGACAAGTAACAGACTGGGAGAAATTATTTGTATGGTCTACATCCAACAATGGACTAATAGGAATATACAAGGAACTATTTCCAAAAAATTAGCTGAAAAATGGAAAATATATTTGAACAGGCAATTATGGTATAGATAATCAATATACTTCAGAAACATACACAGAAATGTTCAAACTTATTAGTTAGGGAAACACAAATGGAAGTAACAGTGAAATGGACTAGATAAGCTAGGCATTGGTTGGGGTGGATGAGGGTTTAGGAAATTCTTTGGGTATAAAATTAAAGTATAGTATAGTAGTACAGCTGTCCCAAAGAGCAATCTCAGTATTTTGTCAACTCAAGCATACACATACCCTACCAGCAGGCAACTCTAATTCTGTGTTTAGATCCTCCAAAAAAACACTTCTCATACATCCCTAGTGGATGTAAAAGGATGTCCAGTGGAGAATTGCAAACAATCTGAATGTTCATTACTGGGGAAGCACATAGGTACAGAGAGTAGGTGTACAACAGTGGCACAGTTGCAAGCACTGAGCTAGATATATTAAATACATAAAGCAGGATGGATGCTAAGGGAAAAAGGGAAGAAACAGAATGAGATCTACCATATAATAGCACTTACATAAAAGAAAACTACATGCACACAAAAATAATGATGCATATTTTAAAGAACATATACAAATTAAGAAATACAGTGTAAACTCATTAGAACAATTTTCTAGTGGGTGAGGGACAGAGAGATGGGAATGAAGAATAAGGATATAAGTTAATCAATCAACCATTCCAATAAAATGTGCATAGACCAATAAGGATAATATGCCATGAAGTGAGGAACCTGATTAACTCAGATCTTTACAATTGGAATTTAAAAAAAAATAATCCTTGTTATCCTGGGTGTTGATAATCTCAAAGTCAGCAAAAAGTTTGGAGAAGTCTATGAAGAGTAACAGAAGATCACAAAACTGTCTATGAGAACAGGAAACGTCTTGGGAAGAGCGAAGGCACAGGAAAGAACAGAAGCTCTAAGGGGGGGAAATGGTTTCTGCATTTCTGACTTCAGAAGATAAAAAGGAAGTTAGAAAAGGGAAAAGTAAATCATTTTAAAAATAGGAACCAGGCTTAGACTGCTAGGTAGCTTCCAGGGTTGAACAGGGCAGGAGCCACAGATGCACTCCTCTTTGAGTAGAGGTTTCAGGCCAGCCTCTACTCTTGTTCACAAAAGAATGTATTCTTTCAAAAAATGTATAATGTGACAGAGACTGGTTCAGTCTTCGGTTTGGAGGGAAGGGGAAACCATGAGAGAATTTGCAGGGAGACCTTGTCTTTCCTCTTCCTTCCCTTCCTCTACTATCATTCTTCCTCCACATGCCCTGGTTAACTTGCTATGTTTTCATATTTATTATAAATGCAGAACATGGTAAAAGGCAAATAGCAATTATAGTAGTTAGTTCTACTTGAAGTAACAGAAAAACTCAACTCAAACTTTATTAAATAAAAAGGGGGATTTATTGGTTCATGTAATCAAAAAGTTCTGCATGGGTCCTGCAGACAGTACTCATGCCAAGGCTCAAAGGGTGTAATCAGGATGTAAGGAGTTTCTTAATTTCTAATTCTGCTTTCCTCTCTGCAGACTGCATTTTCAGCAGACTGCTGACATACAGTTTCAAGGTGGCTGCAGTAGCTCAGCACACATGCTTCCAAGTTCAAATTTCAAGGTGTAGCAGGTGGAGGAGCATGAAATGATGTTTCTTTACTGGTGGTTCCTACAGGCGTCCTGAGATTCTGCCTGAATCGGCCCAGGTTACATGCCCACCTACTGCTGACAGCTCTATTCAAGAGACATTCTTCACCTCAGAGTCAAAGCTAGACCTTTTACTGTACCCCTCTAATCACATGGAATAAGAATGGGAATAGATGAATTCCCATGTGGGACTCTTGCAAAAGGTAGAATATACACAAGGGAGACAAACAATGAATGTACCTAGAGTAATTTTCACTAAGTTTTTTCTTTTAGTATTTTCATTTATCATTCACTTTTCTTTTAAACTTACTTTTCCTAAAGCAGGTGAAAATCTTCTCTCTGATCTCCCAGATTTACTAAAGGAATCTAACATATCACCCTACACTCTTCAATAACCTCCACATTCTCAGGGAAAGGGGATCAAATATTGAAGAAAAAGATATATATATTTCTTGCTCTTCTCTCTTGATGAAAACACATATAAAATTGAATCAAATGAGTCACATTTAGTTTTCAATTCTGTTAAGATTTCATAATAACATAATACTGAAGTGAAGTGAAGGTCACTCAGTCATGTCTGACTCTGCGACCACATGGACTATATACAGTCCATGGAATTCTCCAGGCCAGAATACTGGAGTGGGTAGCTGTTCCCTTCTCCAGGGGATCTTCCCAACTCAGGGATCGAATCCAGGTCTCCCACATCGCAAGCAGGTTCTTTACTGTCTGAGCCAGCAGGAAAACATAATACTAGTAACTGCCATTTATTGAACACCTGCTATAATGTCAGCCAAAGTGCAGACCATTGACGTATAATTCATTTAGCACCCTCAACAAGCATGCAAATTATATATTATTATCCCTACTTTAAAGATGAGGAAACAGTCAGAGAGGTTAAGAAATCTGCTCAAAGAGATCTGGTAACTGGGGGAGTCAATGGTCAAAGGCAATCAGTAGGACTTATGAGACGGGGCTCTCAACCCTAAACCAAGAACTCTGGGATCTGGGCACCCATTAGGCACCAATATTGTGACCACAGTGTTATTTCAATTCAATCCTTTCATGTGCCTCATCTGAAAAGTTCTAATAATTAGGAATTTCATGAGGAAAATGAAATAATTCGTTGAGGATTACTAAATCTATACTATAAAAAGAACTGCAAATAGTTTTCTATAGACTGCTTTAAGCACAGATAGATATGAAATGCTGCCAGAATATACTTCGCAAGTGTAACTAATGATCTGGATGACAAGAAAAGATATCTCATCCTGAAGGAGGAAACAGACAGAGCTGGACTCTGTCTTAGGCCAGGCTGCGAACATTAGGCTACACACATGGTCACCCTCCCAATGGACTCTGAACTTTGTGCCCAGTGTCTATAGAAATGGCAAACCAATGGAAAACAGACCCCCCGGATAAAAGAGCCTCAGGACTTGTACTTGGACTCTCCGTTGCCTAAAAGAATATGCTAATTATCTCTGTAACAGAACAAAGTGGTAAATTCCATTATGTTTATTGGGATATGACCTCAGGCCTATTGATAAATATCCACTGTTTATCTAGTCTTGTGACACAGGAATCATGGGTTAACTTTGATTGTATCTCTCTTTTACCTTGTCCAGACTAGTTTCAAGGAATTTGGGAGATGGGTTTGAACAAGTACACTTAAGGTATATAAGGTTTTCACAAAAACTGGTCGGGGTCCTCGGCTAAGAGGAGACTCTGCCTTGGGCCCGCCGGTGTAATAAACTGCACTCCACTATCTGCATTGTCCTTCTGAGTGAGTTTGTTTCCCAGAACACGTGGCTACAACAATCCAGCCCTGGGGGACTTTGCCCCAAGTTGTTGGGATATCCTAAAATAAGATAAATCCCTTGAAATCAATGCTTTAAGAAGTTGAGAAAATCTGGTAATACTTTAGGCAACACTGGTAAAACTAGTAGAAATGCTGGTGGGCCAAGAATCTACCTTAACTTCAACAAGATCATCATTGACGAAGAAATCTATGAGGTTAAAAATGCATTATTCACCTCATGAAGTCACACTTTAAGGACTTTGCAGCCCTTAGTCTCAGTGATTCTTTTGGACATATGGTAGTTTAGAGTCCTAAATAACTGTTTTTAATTTTTGCTATAAGCAGAAATTATAAACAATATGCCAGAATGGTTCACCTTCTAAACCCATCACTCCCCAGATTATCAGACTATGCAAACCTGCTGACCCCATAGTAAGCCACATACACTATTCTGGGCCTTCCCCCACCTACACCTGGTGAGAGGGGTGTGGTGTAGTCACTGGAGCTACTTGGCAGCAATAATCATGGAGACTATCAGCCAAACATCTGCCTTATCTACAGGGTGTAGGTGGTGAATTAAGATGGATGAGTAATTAGGAGATTTGCAAGGGGGTCTAAAGTCCAAGTTGATTAAAAAAAAAAGTAGGTACAGAGTAGATAAAGGGGTCTTCACACAGTAGAAGTTCAGTGAGACCCTTTATCACCCAGAACAAGTACTGACCTTCAGCAGGAGAAATTTAAGAACAGAAGTTCCCCAAAGTTCAGGAATCAACATCAGGTCACCTGTTCTGCTGGTCTGGTTTTGATCCTCTCAGTAGTGATAATTAGGTCTCTGCCTTGTTCCTGGTCCTTGAATGTCCCATGTTAGGAGCTCTTTGTCTTTATGCCTTTCCTGCTCCCAAAATTAAAATTCTGGCCTGAAATATGAGCCCCCCAATCCTACTACCTGCTAACTGATGTTGCTGATACTAACTCCCCATCACCTGCTAAATCTCCTGTTCCTGGTTTCTCCATCACTGAGTTCTGTCCACCTTTCAGACACTACTGTGGCTGCCCCTCCCTAACCTGTCTGCCTACACCAGCTATTGCCAAAACTCTAACCTATTGCCTCTTGTTTTTTTTCCTCCCTCAACCACCATTTCCAATGCTTTGTTAAGCTCTAGCTCTGAAATGTCTCTTCCCTTCGATCCTAGTGCAACACCTTATTTTGAAACCTCATTATTGCCTCCCTTTTCTCAAATTGCCTGCATCCTTGCCTGTATCAAACTCAATTTACCATCCATATTCTTACTAGAGGTATTTTTACTAAATAAAAATCTGATCCTGTCACTTTTCCACTTAAAAATTCTTCAGTTGGTCTCCAATGTAAATAAGATGACATTATATGGTTTTTGAAACCTTTCCATATAGCCTTTCAGGTCAATCTTCCCATGTTCTGTCCCATGAAATCCAATAAATTCATTCTTTAAAGTTCAGCTCAAATATCATCTTTTCAACTCTCTAAAAGAGAACAAGCTAAAATAAACTAGAGGGACTATATTAAATTAGAGCTTCAAATAAAACATTGAAAAGGCAATCTATAAGTAAGGAGAACATATTTACAAACCAAATATCTGATAGTGGGTGAAGATAAAAATACATAAAGAACTCATAAAACTCAACAGCCAAAAAGCAAATAATCCAAGTTATTATAAAAATGGTCAAAAGATCTGAATAGATATTTTCCCCCAAAGACATACAAATATCCCATAGGTATATGAAAAGGTACTCAGCATCACTAAACAGAGACTCTAATCAGAACTACTCAGAGAAATGAAAGCTAATCAGAGAAATGCAAAGCAAAACCATGGTAAGATATCACCTCACACCTGTTAGGATGGCTGCTATGAAAAAGACAAGAGATAAGTTTTGAGAATGTATAGAAAAGGGAACCCTTATACACCAGTTGTTAGGGATTAAAAATTGATGGAGTCATTGTGAAAAACAGTATGGGAGTTCCTCAAAAAACTAAAAATAGAACTATCAACTACCATATAATCCAGCAATCCCATTCCTGAGTATTTAGTTAAAGTATCAGTATCTCAAAAAGATAGTCCCGTATTCATTGCAGGATAATTCACAATATCAAGATATAAAAATAATTTAAATTTTCTTCAACGTGTGAATGGATAAAGAAAACTTTATATATTACATATTAATTAGTTAGCTCAGTCGCTCACTCGTGTTCAACTCTTTGCGACCCCATGGACTGCAGCACGCCAGGCTTCCCTGTCCTTCACCAATTCCTGGAGTTAGGTCAAACTCATGTCCATCGAGTCGGTGATGCCATCCAACCACCTAATCCTCTGTCATCCCATTCTCCTCCTGCCTTCAATCTTTCCCAGCATCAGGGTCTTTTCAAATGAATCAGTTCTTTGCATCAGGTGGCCAAAGTATTGGAGTTTCAGTTCAGCATCAAGTCTTTCCAATGAATATTCAGGACTGATTTCCTTTAGGATGGACAGGTTGGATCTCCTTGCAGTCCAAGGGACTCTCAAGACTCTTCTCCAACACCACAGTTCAAAAGCATCAATTCTTTGGCGCTCAGCTTTATAGTCCATCTCTCACATCCATACATAACTACTGGAAAAACCATAGCTTTGACTAGACAGACCTTTGTTGGCAAAGTAATATTTCTGCTTTTTAATATGCTGTCTAGGTTGGTCATAACTTTTCTTCCAAGGAGCAAGCATCTTTTAATTTCAAGGCTGCAGTCACCATCTGCAGTGATTTTGGAGCCCAAAAAAATAAAGTCTGTCACTGCTTCCATTGTTTCCCCATTTCTTGCCATGAAGTGATGGGACCAGATGCCATGATCTTAGTTTTCTGAATGTTGAGTTTTAAATCAACTTTTTCACTTTCCTCTTTCATCAAGAGGCTCTTTAGTTCTTCACTTTCTTCCATAAGGGTGGTGTCATCTGCATATCTGAGGTTATTGATATTTCTCCTGGCAATGTTAGGGGATACATGAGTGGATTATCTTGATTTTGGTGTTCATTCCACAGTACCTATTTACATCAGATCAACACACTGCACACTGAATATATACAAGTATATTTCTCAATTATTCCTCAATGAAGTTTGGGGAAAAGTAAAGAAGTGGAAGAAAATGAGTTGCTCCCTCATCTGTCTTTTCATAATGATTTATAACTATCTATACTAACATATATTATGTTGTTTATATGTCTGTTTTCTTCATTAGATTATGAATGCTTTGAGGACAGGCAGCATAACTTCTTCATTGATGGCCCCATGACAGGCATGATGATTGGTGAGTAGTCAGCTAGTAACTGATGTTTGTTGAATGAATAATGATCCCTGAATATTGTGACCTGTTCTTCATCTGAACCTCACTCTGACACCTGCCAAAAGTTTCCCTCCAGAATACACTCTATCTTCTGTCTATAATATCCTCACATACAAATGAAGCAGGTAGGAAAGGAAGTAGGAGGTTTTTCCAAGTTTGAGCCCTCCCTGATCTTCCACAGTCTCCTGTAATCAATGGCGTATCCTAGTCCCTGTCTGAATAAGTGACGCTGGTGCAGTCTAGTCATAATGGCTATAAAGTCTCTGTCCTAGCTTGCTCCTAGATCCTTCTTTTCCAGTTTCCTAATGCTGCACCACTCTGTCACCAAAACTCACTGTTCCTATGGAACACAGAATGGAGACTGGTTAATACTTTAGTGCTGGTACTGGTCATTGCCAATGTGGCCACTCTAAAGATCTCATAATCCCTCTGTTCATAACCATTTTAAAGTTAAGTCATGAAGCCTTTCCCTTAACTACAATGAGGTAATTAGTTACATTTCTATCATCCCTTCTGTTATTTTTTTCTCTTCTTATTTTTATTTCTAATTCTTAGAAAAAAAACTTCTAAAAAACACAGTACTGCCTAGGTGCCATTCCCTTCTCATCCTAGAAAGCCTCTGGCCATCTTTGCCGTTGTGCTTGAGGGGTTTAATAAACCACCATGGTTTTTAGAAAAATAACGCCTTATTGATAAAAATACTTCTGGAAATATTTCCCCACTATTCAAAAGACACGTCCTTTAATTTTTGTTTTCTCTGAATCTCTCTTTCATTTTCACCTGGGGGGTGGGTGTGTGTGACTCTTGCATCTGCAGTAGCTGAGATAACATGTTACACATGCACACACACACCCTTAAAACCATATGTCTGCCCCATGTTCCTTTAATGATATTCTCAATTTCCAACACTGAGGCCATTTCAACTTTTCTCCATACCTAAATAAAACTGTCAGTGAGTACCTAGGAATTATTACATTCACTTCAGTTCACGTGAACTGTCATGTCTGACTCTTTGCGACCCCATAGACTGCAGCACATCAGGCCTCCCTGTCCATCACCAACTCCCAGAGTTTACTCAAACTCATGTCCATTGAGTAGGTGATGCCATCCAACCATCTCATCCTCTATTGTCCCCTTCTCCTCCTGCCTTTAATCTTTCCCAGCATCAGGGTCTTTTCAAATGAATCAGTTCTTTGCATCAGGTGGCCAAAGTATTGGAGTTTCAGCTTCAGCATCAGTCCTTCCAATGAGCACCCAGAACTGATTTCCTTTAGGATGGACAGGCTGGATCTCCTTGCAGTCCAAGGGACTCTCAAGACTCTTCTCCAACACCACAGTTCAAAAGCATCAATTCTTTGGCACTCAGCTTTCTTTATAGTCCAACTCTCACATCCATACATGACCACTGGAAAAACCATAGCCTTGACTTGATGGACCTTTGTTGGCAAAGTAATATTTCTGCTTTTGAGTATGCTGTCTAGGTTGGTCATAACTTTTCTTCCAAAGAGCAAGCGTCTTTTAATTTCATGGCTGCAATCACCATCCGCAGTGATTTTGGAGCCCCCCAAAATAAAGTCTGTCACTGTTTCCATTGTTTCCCCATCTATTTGCCACGAAGTGATGGGACCAGATGCCATGATCTTAGTTTTCTGAATGTTGAGTTTTAAGCCAACTTTTTTACTCTCCTCTTTCACTTTCATCAAGAGGCTCCTTAGTTCTTCTTCACTCTCTGCCATAAGGGTGGTGTCATCTACATATCTGAGGTTATTGATATTTCTCCTGGCAATCTTAATTTCAGCTTGTGCTTCCTCCAGCCCAGCATTTCTCATGATGTACTCTGCATATAAGTTAAATAAGCAGGGTGACAATATACAGCCTTGACGTACTCGTTTCCCAATTTGGAACCAGTCTGTTGTTCCATGTTCAGTTCTAACTCTTGTTTCCTGACCTGCATACAGATTTCTCAGGAGGCAAGTCAGGTGGTCTGATATTCCCATCTCTTGAAGAATTTTCCACAGTTTGTTGTGATCCACACAGTCAAAGGCTTTGGCATAGTCAATAAAGCAGAAGTAGATGTTTTTCTGGAACTCTCTTGCCCAATTACTATGTTGGGTATTTTAAAAACTGAGAGGCAATCCAGATTGGCATAAAATAGCATGCTTATATATAGAAAAAGCTCATCCTTACTTTCACTCCACCTACAACATTTCTCTCTCCCCCTCTCTTTATCTTTCCTTTACACACACACACACACACACACACACACACACACACACACAATATTACATAAGAAGCTGAAATCACTGAGGACAACTTGAAATCTTTCCTTGGAATCAACACTACTTTTCTTCACTATTGTCCTGATAAATCCCAGCTATAGGTAGAGGTGTTCCTACCAGATATTGCTCCACCACCAGATAGCTAAGCAGGAACATCACCTACAATATGCCAAGGAACCCAAGAGAATATTCAACCAGGAAAAATTCCATCCCCAAAATAGCACCTCCCAGGAGATGACTACAGTTCCAATAGGAAATCACTTAACTACAAATCCCAACTCCTCTTCACTCCTACAGCCTCAGTCACACATTTCAAAGGACTGCTCCCTTGAATCGTGACAGCTTGACCCACATCAGCAGCCCACAGGCCGTATGGCAGCATAATGCCCTTCTAGCCCATTGGATAGGAAAAGGGAGGGACGACCACAAATGAATGATTGCAACTGAAATCCTGTAATTTCTTATTTGTCAATAACCTTTGACATTTGGGGATTGTCTTCATACCTTAATAACTCTTGGCAGCCAGAAGATGTAACTGTGGACACCTAAAATGCCTCTGAAAGCATTTCATTGTCTGGGAACAATGAGGCAAAGAGTTAAGTTCTGTCTGAGAATAGAGAAGATGCCCTACATCTCAGACTGCATTATTCCTTGGTCAGTAATTTTAAAGATTTGGGGGGTAAAGATTCTTGGCATTCTAAAGATAAAAAGCTAAGATGCAAGAGGGACCAGGCATGTTGGCAGGAAGTGGAATATGGAAACATATACCATATACATAGGATGTAGTGGGAATTGCACATAAAGTGGAATTGATAGTCCTATTATGCCTGCAGTTAGTAAACTGCACTGATCAAACAGGCATCTGAGCTGAGTTGAATCAAGTCAGGCAAAGAAATTTACATGAATAACAGAATCATAGCTCTCACATGGAAAGAGGGATTTATCACACATCCTCCAAATGTTCCTCTACTTAATGACACTCCAAAATATCCTTGTCTGATGCTCATCTCCCAGTAATAGATGCAACCTGTGCAATACGAAGTGCATTTTGAGGGAAAAATCTGAGTGCAGGCCTGAGTCCTGAATTGTTGATTTATCAGCCATGCAGCATTGGCCTTCCTAATTGTCAACCACAATATGAGGAGCCTAGACTAATTGACTGCCAACAATTCATTCAATTCAACATTCTCTAGGCAGTGATAGGGAATTATCTCCAGAGATAATTCTTTTTGCGACTGGACAATTCTGACTATTAAAATGTTCTTACTTATTCAAAGTCAAAGTACATTTGCCTATGCTTTCTACCAATCTGAGTTTTTATACAACAAGCAGATAATCTTCTCCCACCAGCTGCTTCTTACTTTGTTCCCTTTGTTGTTGTTGTTTAGTTGCTAAGTCATGTTCAACTCTTTTGTGACCCCATGGACCATAGTCCCACCAGGTTCCTCTGTCAATGGGATTTCCCAGACAAGAATACTGGAGTGGACTGCCATTTCCTTCTCCAGGGGTTCTTTCTGACCCAGGGATCAAACCTGAGGCTCCTTCATTGACAAGTGGATTCTTTACTACTAAGATACCTGGAAAGCCCTTGTTCCCTTTACCATCCATCTGGCCAATCATCTACTTACTTGACTCAGAACACATAACAAGTTGTCCATATCCGTATTGAGAAGTGACTGTCAGAACTGAATGAAAAGCTAGAGAAACCATCTGACAATGGCCAACTGAAGGACACCACCACTTATTTTGTTCTAGTTAATTTACTTTTCTTAATGCATCCTGAAATAGCATTACCTTTTGGGCTACTACATCACACCACCACTGCCACAATACCCCTTCTTTTACTCATGGCTTCTACCCTGTACTTGCAAAGTTGAATTTAGAACCAAAGTCAGAATTTTACTTTTAATTCAGTAAGATTCAATTTTATTAGATTTGAGCTACTTACGTGATATGCTAAAATCTCCTTGGATCTTCAGTCTCTCCTAAAAATACTTGACATCTTCTACATTTTCTTTTCTTTTTCTGTTTTTTGACTGTACCACATAGCATGGGGGATATTAATTCTGAAACCAAGGATCAAATCATGCCCCCTGCAATGGAAGCACAGAATCTTAACCACTGCACCACCAGGGAAGTCCCTCTGCCCAAATTTTCATCCAGGTTACTGATAAGAATATAATGATCATAACATGGTCAAGAAAACAGTCCTGGAGCCAACTACTAGGATTGTCCTCTATGTGGATAAGAAATGGTAAGATTTGTGTCCTCTGATCATTAAAACATTGCAGCCTAGATTGCCCCAGCATTGCCACTCTCTGACTCCACTTTTCTCAGCTCACTCACTTCTGCCCCTGCAACGATTTCCACCATTAAGGTCACCCAGGACATAGGATACTTTGAAAGAAACTACCGTTTCAAGTGCCAAAAATATAAAAATGTCTTTTTAAAAAGGAGAAAAGTTCACTCCTAGAGTAATGTGGTGTACGGGAAATAATGTGGAAGTTGGAGTCAAAATGACCTAGAATTGAATCCTGGTTCTGTAACTTACACGCTGGGTAATCTTCTCCCTATCACAATCAGTTCCCTCATCTCAAAATTAGGGATGATAATAATGACCTCACAGGATTGTTTCTGAAGATTAGAAGAAATATATACAAAATCCTAGCACATTCTTGGCACATACTGAATGGACATACAGTATAGATTATAACTATTATTATCCTGGTGAGAGACAGACAGTAGCTCCTGGCACAAAAACATAAACCTAAGAAGAAAAGAGAAGAAAATGAAGATCTATGTTCTGTGGATGTTAACTACTAATGTTTCACAAAAGGAAAGAAAATGAGGGCATTAAACAAAGATTTTAAAGCTCGGACATACGCATACCTCACCAACTCTAAACAAGATCATCTCCTCACCCCACCCCCCAACCCCTGCCAAACATCGCACCCATACATTTATTTGATCATATCTCAGGAACTGTTACAGGGTCCAAGAATACAAAAGATGATTCAAGACCCAGTCAATACCAGAATGAGAAGAAATGCAAAATAGGGCACTGGGCACTACAGATACATAAGTAATTAAAGTATCATCAGTGCTATAAGGGAGATTAATATAGAGTATATGAGAGGACAGTGATTTACCTGGAGATGTAAGGTGAGGCTTTATGAAGGAGCTGGTGATTCTGGAGAGGCTTAAAGAATGAAAAGAAGCTAAGGTTGAGGGACTCCCCAGTAGTAAAGACAGCATATAGAGATTCTGAATAGTAGTAGACTATTAAAAGGTTATGCAAGGAATATGGATCAGTATAGAGTGACTTTCCCATAAAATGCAGGTGATAAGAGAAGTAGCTAAAAGGATACAGATTCTTTACTACTGTGAAGGGGCTTATATGTCCGGTAAAGAAATTTGGAATTCTCCAGGCAAGTAGGAGAAAGAGTAAAGTATAAGAGAAAAATGATAAGAGTAAAAGATGAATCAAGAAGGCTAACAGTGGAAGGGTTGGTTATAACACTTTTTACTAATGTCCAGTCAAAAGATGGTGAGGCCTAGAACTGAGATTGCCACACTAGAGATAAAGGTCTGCATAATAGACCTTCATATAGAAGTGACACATCATGACATGACATGAGGGCTAAAGAGAGAGAGAAATGGAAAATGACTCTGTGGGGCTTTAGACACTCAGCACATAGAGATGTCAGGTAAGTTCTCTCAGGATTAAAAGGTGGAATTTATTAATAAAAAGGGACCTGTGGTAGGTGATTGTAACATTGGCATGTAACATGGGCCATGATCCCAGACTTCAGAACCCAGCAAGCTCCTCCAGGCTACCATCTCCTTGCTCTTCTGGTGAAGGAAGGAAATAAAAGGGAATACATTTCACCTTGTCTACCTGTTCCTAAGCAAGGTGGAGATCTGGATGTACATGTGGTCTCATCCTCCTCAACCTGGAAGATGGCATATTTTGGTACAAGGCATGATAATTAATTCAGTTTGAATAGTATGGACTGAGATACAGGGGGACATCCAAATGGAAATGTAATCTGTTCAATATACAGTCTGGGAATAAAGAGAGAGGCCAAGGATAGGCATCTCCTGTATATTTATGAGGTCAATGAGAAAAGCCACAGCTTATTCCACAGGAAGAGTAGGTAGAACATGTCTCTGATACCCCAATTAACAACCTTGAAAATAAGACTAATGATTCTTATCCAATAAGTTCATGCCACCTCCTAGTGATCACTGCTTCTAATTCAAGAGCCCACTTTCTTGTTCTCTTTTGAAAAATCAAAATTAAATTTGCCTATCTTCTCTGGATTCATTACACTTTGTAGAAGATCAACATTCATCATGGCAAATTCTCTCAGGATTCAGAGATGGAATTTATTAATAAAAAAGGGACCTGTAAGTAGATGCATGTAACATTGGCTTAAATATAAGCCAAATTTAATTTTTTCAAAAATGTATACTCTACTACTCCTCTAGAGACAAGGATAAGGAAGCACACTTATCAGTAGATATTTATCAAGCATCTACCATTCAAAGTGGGGGTAATAACAACAACAACAAAACCCAGAAGGTGTGGACCCTGCACACAAAGAACCTATGCTAGCCAAAGGGAATCTTCCATGAAATCTACAGTATGCACGGGAATGATGTAAACCTAAATTGTAACTTGGTAAAACAAGTACAGATGAATAAGTGAGCAAGTTGGGAAGTAAACAGGTCACTAGAGAAACAGAGGTGGAGATATGGGTGGATCTGAGTTTGGTTAGGAATGAATCAGACCATCCTACAGAGGACGGCTCCTCCCTGGATGGACCTACTATAAAAAGGCCATGATCCCAGATTTCAGTACCCAGCAAGCTCCTCCAGGCTACAATCTCCTTGCTCTTCTGGTGAAGGAAGGAAGTAAGTAAGAGGGACTAAATCTCACCTTGTTTACTTGTTCTTAAGCAAGGTGGAGATCTGGTTGTACATGTGGTCTCAGGCCAAAAGTTCTGGATGTTTGGGGTCCTTTATTTTTAGTCGTTATGTTACTAAAAGTTTATTTTGACACAGAAGGAAAATGAGGGCGTAAATTTGCTTTCCACCTGGCTACTTTCTTAATATTGTTTGTTTATCTATTTACCCATTCACTGAACAAATATGTATGAACTACCTTCTATTTGCCATATGCTACTCTTGGCTGATTATGCGGCAATGAACAACATAAACTTAGCAGCAGAAGACATTCAGTCAACAAGAAATGAATAAAAATTCAAACAGTGATAAGAACAATGAAGAAAATAAGACAGTGATACAGTAAAGTAATAGGATGGTACTTGAGATTGAAGGGTTAGGAAAGGACTGTTTGGGGAATTATCTTTTGAGCAGAGATATTAATGACTGAAGAAAGGCAAACAAAAGGATTCTAAAGCAGTAGTAAACCCTTTAAAGGACATAAAGATGCTTAGGTGCCTAGAGCATGTTTAACACGAGGAACAGTGGTATATAGTGAGTCACAGAACTAGACAGGCCATGTAAAGAGGGGCACGGTAGAGTTTGTACATTATTTGAAGTCGATGAGAAGCCACTGGAGAGTATTAAGCAGGAAGAGTAACAAGATCACTCTGAGCTGCTATATGGAAAATAGGATCATAGGTAATGGTGGGAGAAAGGAGATGGACTGCAGTTTAGATGAGAGATGATGGGGTCATTTGTTCAAACACAAGTCTAGAAGCTACGCATGTCTCCATTCTCTGCTTTACACTACACTGATTATTCTCTCTGATCAGCCAACTCTGACTGTAAAACATGCCAGTCCATCTGTCCTCCTATCCACACTACCATCTTAATATAGGCTATCCCTTCATTCCACCTCTATTATATGAAAATACCACAAATTATTTATTCATTTTTATTGATAGATATTTGGGTTGTTTTCCTTTGGGGAGATATTATAAATAATGGAGCTATGAACATTTTTGTTCATGATTTTTGGTTACAAATGTGTATATATTTCCATTGAGGATATTCCTAGGAGTAAATTGCTGGTCTTAGGTATTATCAAACAATTCTTGAAAGTATTTCTGCCAGCTTATGCTCCTTCTAGGAGTGTATGAAACACCCAGTTTCTCCATATCTTCCCCAATAGGTGGAATTAGTATTCTTTTTTTCTTTTTGTCTTTTTAGTCATTTTGGTGGGGGTGTTGTAGTCTCACACTGTTAATTTTAACTTGTAGCTCCCTGACAATTAACAAAATTGAGAACCTTTTGTGTTTATTAGACATTTGTATATCCTATTTTGCAAAGCTCTCATACCATCTAACCATTTTGCTATGGGGCCATCCATATTTCTTGTATTGATTTAGAGTAGTTATTATATATTCAGGACAGAGCCCTTTATTGGTTAAATGTTGCATATATTCTTTCACTCAATGGCTTTCCTTCTCTTCTTAAGAGTCTTTGAATAAACAGACATTCCTATTTTTAATGCACTCCAATTTATCAATTTTGTTCTTTATCATTAATATGTTTTAAGTTCTCTTTAAGAAGTATGTCTCTACCCCAAGTTCTTGAAAATATTCTCCTATGTTATTTCCTTCACCTTTCTTTAAAGACTATGTTAGACTTGGAGGCAAATAATCACTCTCTTTTAAAAAATATTCATTTATTTGTTTGGCTGTGCCGGGTCTTAGTTGCAGCACATGGGGTCTTTGATCTTTGTTGTGGCATGTGGGATCTTTTAGTTGCAGCACGTGGGATCCAGTTCCCTGACCAGAACTGAACCTGTGCCCCCTGCATTGGGAGTGTGGAGTCTTAGCCACTGAAGTTCAGTCCCCTTTATCTTTCACATGTAAAATCCACCTGAGAAGAAATTCATTTTTCCATATGGGAATTCAATTAACCCAGCACCATTTATTCAAAAGACCATACTTTCCCTGCCAACTCTCATAACAACCTTTTTCATAAATTAAATGTGCATAATGATATATAAGATATTTCACTTACCTATTTGTTTAATGTTGCATCAGTGTCATGCTGTCTTCTTTTATAATACACTTAACATCCAATATGTCCACAAAGTTGGTCTTCAGTGTTGTTCTGGCTAATCCTGGACCCCCACATTTTAATATAAATTTCAGACACTGCCTTACCAATGAAACAGATCACCAGCCCAGGCTGGATGCATGAGACAAGTGCTTGGGCCTGGTGCACTGGGAAAACCCAGAGGAATCGGGTAGAAAGGGAGGTGGGAGTGGGGATCAGGATGGGGAATACATGTAAATCCATGGCTGATTCACGTCAATGTATGACAAAAACCACTACAATATTATAAAGTAATTAGCCTCCAACTAATAAAAATAAATGAAAAAATTTTTTTAAAAAGAAAAAAAATTTTCAGATTCTGAATGAAATTTTATTGCACGTAAAAATGAGTTTGGGGAGATCTAACATCTTGACAACATTGACACTTTCAACACACAAACAAGGCACAATCTTCCATTTATCCATATCTTTTTAAATTAGTCTCAATAATGCTTATAATTTTCTGAGTTCATATATTTCATATCTTTTGTTAGATTTCAGTTCAGTGCAGTCGCTCCGTTGTGTCTGACTCTTTGCAATGCCATGGACTGCAGCACACCAGGCCTCCCTGTCCATCACCAACTCCCAGAGTTTACTCAAACTCATGTCCATTGTGTCAATGATGCCATCCATGTCATCCTCTGTCATCCCCTTCTCCTCCCACCTTCCATCTTTCCCAGCACCAGGGTCTTTTAAATGAATCAGTTCTTTGCATCAGGTGGCCAAAGTATTGGAGTTTCAGCTTCAGTTCTTTGCATCAGGTGGCCAAAGTATTGGAGTTTCAGCTTCAGCATCAGTCCTTCCAATGAGCACCCAGGACTGATTTCCTTTAGGATGGACAGGTTGGATCTCCTTGCAGTCCAAGGGACTCTCAAGACTCTTCTCCAACACCACAGTTCAAAAGCATCAATTCCTCGACGCTCAGCTTTCTTTATGGTCCAACTCTCACATCCATACATGACTACTGGAAAAACCACAGCTTTGACTAGACGGACCTTTGTTGGCAAAGTAATATTTCTGCTTTTTAATATGCTTTCTAGGTTGGTCATAACTTTTCTTCCAAGGAGTAAGCGTCTTTTAATTTCATGGCTGCAGTCACCATCTGCAGTGATTTTGGAGTGCAAAAAGATAGTCTGTCACTGTTTCCATTGTTTCCCCATCTATTTGCCATGAAGTGATGGGACCAGATGCCATGTTCTTAGTTTTTCTCATGTTGAATTTTAAGCCAAATTTTTCACTCTCCTCTTTCACTTTCATTAAGAGGCTCTTCAATTCTTCTTCACTTTCTTCCATAAGGGTGGTGTCATCTGCATATCTGAGGTTATTGATATTTCTCCTGGCAATCTTGATTCCAGCTTGTGCTTCATCCAGTCCAGCATTTTCTCATGATGTACTCTGCATATAAGTTAAATAAGCAGGGCAACAATATACAGCCTTGACGTACTCCCTTCCCAATTTGGAACCAATCTGTTTGTTCCATGTCCAGTTCTAAATGTTGTTTCTTGATCTGCATACAGATTTCTCAGGAGGCAGGTCAGGTGGTCTAGCATCCCCATCTCTTGAAGAATTTTCCACAGTTTCTTGTGATCCACACAGTCAAAGGCTTTGGCATAGTCAATAAAGCAGAAGTAGATGTTTTTTCTGGAACTCTCTTGCTTTTTCAATGATCTAACAGATGTTGGCAATTTGATCTCTGGTTCCTCTGCCTTTTCTAAATCCAGCTTGAACATCTGGAAGTTCTGGGTTCATGTACTATTGAAGCCTGGCTTGGAGAAGTTTAAGCATTACTTTGCTAGTGTGTGAGATGAGTGCAATTGTCTGGTAGTTTGAGCATTCTTTGGCATTGACTTTCTTTGAGATTAAACCTTTGTTAGTTTTAACTTCTAGCAATTCCCTGACTTTTTATACACTTTTGTAAATAGCATCATTCCTTATTTAAATTTCTGTTTCTTGGTTTTGTATAGAAATACAAATGAATTTTGTATATTTATCTTGTATCCAGCAACATTGTTAATTTTATTTATTCTAGTAGCTTATACATTTTTTTTAAATTTCAACATATGGAAGCCACATCATTCTTCAGTAACGGCAGTTTTCTTACTTCATTTTCAATTATTCTGTTTTTCATTCTTTGTCTTAATTTTTGCTCTACCTAGGAACTTCAAAACAATGTTGCATATATTAGCAGGTGTACTGATCTCATCCAAAAACTGAGCAAGAAAAGTTTTCAGCATGTAACCATTAAGTATGCTGTTTACTATAGTACCATCAAGGTGAAAGTGAAAGTGAAAATCGTTCGGTCCTATCCGACTCTTTCTGACCCCATGGACTATGGTCCATGGAATTCTCCAGGCCAGAATACTGAAGAGGGTAGCCTTCCCTTTCTCCAGTGGATCTTTCCAACACAGGAATCCAACCAGGGTCTCCTGCATTGCAGGTGGATTCTTTACCAACTGAGCTATCAGGGAAGCCCTAATTGTACCATCGTAAGTACAATTCATATTTATAAATAAAAATTAATGTTGGACTTTTTTATGGACAAGAACATATTTTTATTATAATTACTTCCTTATAATGCATTTTATTCATTCACTGCCAGAATTTTCAGATTCTATTGGAATGAGAAAAATTGAGCCAGGAATATGCTAAGCTTTAATTTGCATGTCCATTGTAGGGGTTTTATCAAATGTTTTTTCCATCTATTAAGAGGTTCAAAAAAGCTGTTTTCCCAGTATTTTATCAGTTCTCATATATTAAAACAAACATGATCTTTGGAGTGAAACTTTCTTAAGTATAATGCATATTCTTTTTGTACAATACTAGATTCAGTTTAATATTTTCTTTCAGATTTTTGCATCTATATTCATAAAGGAAATTCTCCTCAAAACTTTGTTTCTTGTAATATCCTTGTCAGGTTATGGGTACTGAGGTTATGTTGGATTCATAAAATCAGTATTCTCCTTTTTTAATTTCCCTGAAACAATCTGTGGTATTAGAGTTATTTATTTCTTACACATTAAACAAAATTCACTAGTAAAGCCAGCTGATTTGTAGTCACCCCTTCCCTCAATATGGAATACTTCCTGTTGTTTACATTTGCATAGGAAGCATTTTTCTAGAAATATGTCCACTTCATTTAAATTTTCAAAATTTTTCTATAAAGTTTATAATATGCACTTATCTTTCTAGTACCTGTAAAATCTAAGACAATATCCCCTTTTATTTTCCTGATATTGATTACCTATGCCTTTCTCCTCTTTTCTTATTTATTCAGAGTTTCTCAGTTTTATCAATTTTTCAAATATCTTGGCTTTTTGATTCTCTAAATTTGTTTCCTATTTCATTAATATCAGTTTTTATCTTTATTATACTTTCTTTGGACTGAATTTGTTGTTCTTCTCCAAACTTCGTAACATATATGGTTAGGTTATTGATTTTTCAGCCTTTCTTTTCTAATATATGTAATAAAACTATAAATTTTTCATTAGGTATGGAGTGACTGTATCCTACAAGTTTTGCTATTTCATATTTTTCTCATTTGTATTTAGCTCAAAATATTTTCTAATTTACACTGCAATGTATTCTATGACCTATTTGTTATTTAGAAGTTACTGCTTAATTTCCAAACATTTGTGGAGATTTTTGTATGTTTCTTTCTATCATTGAAATCTAGCTTCATTCCACTGTGGTACAAAACAAATTATGCATGATTTTAATCCTTTAAAATTTGTTGAAATTTTCTTTATGATAAGCATATAGTAAATTTTCAGAAGTCTCATATTCATTTCAGTAGGAAGTGTATGTTGTATTTGTTAGATACAGTGTTCAATATATATTAGTTACTGTCTTATGAATTTTGTGGAACTCTTCTATAGCCTTATAATATTTTTGTTTACTTGTTCTATCAGTTGCTGAGAGAAGTATGTTACCTACTATAATTATAGATTTGTCAATTTGTCCTTATAATTCTGTCATTTTTTTGTTGTACATATTATGAGGCTATGTTATTAAGTACATATCAATTTGAATTGTTATATCTTCCTCATGAACTAGCCATTTATTGTTATGAAATATCTTCTAGTTATACTTTTGTCTTAAAGTCTACTCTACAGATGTTAATATAGCAAAAACAATAGCTCTCCTTTAACATTTGAATAACATCTTTTTCCAACATATATCAGACTTAAGTGTGTCTCCTATAGATAGTATGTACTTTTTTTCCCATCTAGTCTGACAATCTTTGTTTCTAAGTTACAGTATTTAGTCCATTCTTATTCAGTATCATTACTGCTTAAATCTATTTGGTTTAAATCCACCATATTACTACTTGGTTTCTAATACCCTACCTGTTTTACATTTCTTTTTCTCTTTTCTAACTTTTTTGGATGAATTACATATTTGTCAGTTAATTTTTGTCATATCAGCTTTTTAATTACATATCCTTTTACTGGTCTTTTCATGCTTACCTTAGACATTACAACACAACACCTACCCTTGGACTTATTAGAGTATATTATTAAAAAAAATACTTTAACACTGCTAGTACTTTACTCCAACAATCCAAGTATCCTATAGTACCTGAACTCTATTTACCCTTTCCAACCTTATTTATGATAGTTATGCATTATCATGAATTGTGAAAGATATTATTATTGCTGTTTTTTCCATCACTATTCATTTAGATTTTCCCTATACTTACACTTTTGACTTTTTCTTCATTCTTTCCTACCTCTCTGTGCTTCTGACTAGGATCATTCTTTAATATTTCTTTTAGAGTAAATCTTATGGTGTAAGGTAAATCTGCTTTGTTTGCTTGAAAATATCCTTACTTAAGCTTTCTTCTTCATCTATACTTTCAGTGGGTATAGAATTCTAGGGTAGAACTTACTTTCCTACAGGAAGATAAGAAAAACATTTCACTGTCTCCTGGCTTCCATTATTTCTTTTGAAAAGTCAGTAATTGGTTTTTTGAAGATAATATGCTTTTTCTCTGGCTGGTTTTAAGATTTCCTCATTGTCTTAAGTGTTCAGACATTTTTTATTATGTGTCTAGGTATTGTTTTCTTTTATATATCTGCTTGGAGTTGATAATATGTCTTGAATCTGTGGCTTGATATCTTCCACCAGTTTTTAATAATTGCAGTTATTTAACTCCCCAAATTACTGTAGTTCCCTTCCAATCTGAATGTAAGCTTCAACAAATTGTCACAGTTTTGATAGTGTTATGATACCTACACACACACACATAAACACCAACTTTCCAGTTGTTCTTAAAAGAATCTTACTCTGAAAGAACCCTAATTAGTGATTCTACAAATTGATCCTTTAAAAACTGAATCAGATTGCTCTGTTTCCAAAAAAAAAAAAAAATCATTTAGTGACTTCCCATCGCACCTACAATAAAAAGCACAAATGTTACCCTATTTAGAAGATAATCATTTTCTAACCCCTGTCTGTAAATCTGACTTTAAGTTGTATTACTCCTGATTTGTTCTGGAATTGGTATTTTTTCTATATCATTAACCTTCCAAGTTGACTCCCACATTCAGATCCCTGAACTGTTCCTTTTACCTAAAATTCTTCAACTAATCAACAAGGTTAGTTCCTTCTTATTTTTCTATTTTAAGCTCAAATATCTTTTTTAACACAAAATCTCCTCTGATCAATCTAAAGCACATCCCTCAAAACAATTCTATATATTAATAGCACCATTCTTATTTTAACGGTATGCATATCACTTCTCAATGTCTAATTTCTCCATTCATTTGTTTATTGTCTTCAGAAGAATAGGTACTTCATTCATCTTGTTTATTATTATATCCCCAGAGCATAAAATATTAGCTAATCCTGTAGTAGGTGTTGAATATTTGTTAAATAAATTAAGGTATGAATGAGTGAGTGTAGAAATCAAAGAAAGGTAAGGTCATGCTTGGAGGTATCAGTCTGGAAGTAAATTAGATAGTATCTGAAGTCAAGAGGTCCAATGAGATTTCAGTGAATAGATATATTTTAAAAGAGAAGGTCAAGGACATAAGCCATGGGGATTTTCCAACGTTTTGAAATGAAGCAAAAGATGAGAGATTAGTAAAGAATATTGAGAAAGAGCAGCTGATAGATTAGAGGTATATAAGGAGAATGCACTGTTAAGATCCAAGAAACAAACAACCAAAACTTCCATGAAAAAGGGAATGAGCAATTCCACACCCCTAAGCCGGTGAGTAAGATGAGGAAGACGAACAACTGACCACTGTATTTAGCAATATAGACCATAGGTTATTTAACACAAATCAGTTTCAAGTTTGGAGACAAAAAATTGAGAGAACTGATTTTAAATGAGTGGTAAACATAAAATGAGGGGAAGCACAGAAAACTCTTTGAAGACTCTTTGCTGAGAAAGTAAACCATTCACTAGGAGAACTGGATGGAGTGGAACATCTTGGTGGTGGGGGAAATATTGTTCAAGGCCAAAGCAGAAATATTTGATAGGTACTTAGACATACATATGTCAAGCTTAGAGGAGACTTTATGGCTGAATATATAAATTTCAGAGTTGTCAACCTATACATAGGATTTAAAGTTACACAGCCAGTTGAGACCCCTCCACTCTGCCCAAGGGAGGATAAAATACAGAAAAGGAACTAAGGACTCAATCTCAGGCACATCAACATTAGAGCCTGTAATAGGAGACCAAGAAAAATAGGCAATGAGGTCAAAAGAAAAAACTAAAGAGAATGGGGTCTCTGAAGGAGGATGTAACGACCTGCATCAAATGCTGCTGATACATGAAGCATATGTGAAATGAAAATGGATAGTTGGACATAGTAAGATAAAGGGCATCTTTTAAATCATCATGAGAGCTTCAGTGGATTTTTGAGACAGAAAGATAACCTGAATAAAAGAAAATAGAAAGTGAAGAAAAAATACAGGTATATCTTGTGATGGGTTTCGGTATAGTAGAGAAAAGATAAATGGTGCATAAAGGGAGATGTAGGATGAGGGAGGGGATTTAAATAAGAGACATTTCAGCATGAACACATGCTGTAGTGAATGTTTCAGAAAAAAAAAAAGAAATTGATAAGGTAGGAGAAAAAGTGAATAACTACTAACTACAAAAGCAAATTGTTTGAATAGGCAAGAGAGAGTGAGATCCTGTGCCAAAATAAAGGACAGAAGGACAATTTATCCACAAAACAGTAGTGAAGGTTAAAGTATGTGGATACAAATTCAATAGGCTGGATGAACAGATGCTGGAAAAACGAAATTCTTTCCTAATAGAGAGCAAGTTTTCAGTGAAAGAAAATTCAATGTCATCTTCTGAGATAAAGGAAAGGAAGAATCTATTGCAGCTTTTGCCAAAGGTCTGTGAGAATATCTAAATTCCAATGTGAAAGGCACCAATACTATACACTAATGCATATATATGGAATTTAGAAAGATGGTAACAATAACCCTATATGTGAGACAGCAAAAGAGACACAGATGTATGGAACAGTCTTTTGGACTCTGTGGGAGAAGGTGAGGGTGGGATGATCTGAGAGAATAGCATTGAAGCATGTATATTATCATATGTGAAACAGATCGCCAGTCCAGGTTCGATGCAGGAGGCAGGGTGCTCAGGGCTGGTGCACTGGGATGACCCTGAGGGATGAGATGGGGAGGGAGGATCAGGATGGGGAACATACGTAAACCCATGGCTGATTCATGTCAATGTATGGCAAAAACCACTGCAGTGTTGTAAAGGAATTAGCCCCCAGTTAAAATAAATAAATTAAAAAAAATAAAGCTATTGAGTAAAAAAGCAAAAAAGAAAAGTGAGTTTTGAGAGATATTTTGATATTTTATGACTTATGAATTCTAGGCACGCAAATAAAAGAGTAGTTTGATGTGAAAAAAAAAGAGATCAAGGCTAAAATGTTGGCAGTCCAGTCAAACTCTGTGTTGATATTCATCATGTAGATAATGGATAGAAGTTTTTCATGGCCATCTTCCATTTTTAAAGCTGGACTACCTAGGAAAAGATTTAGGTTTATAAATGTGAAAATTTATTATAATAATTGATATGACCTACAAAATAAAAGAAATAAATGTACATTTTAACTTCTTTCTAGGTTCACCTATAGTTCCAAAATATGTCGACTCTCCTGGAAAACATCAATGGCATCATCAAAATATTTCACAAATATTCAAAAACAGATAAGGAGACTGACACATTGAGTGAAAAAGAGCTGAAGGAACTTCTGGAATTGGAGTTTCGGCCCATCTTGAAGGTAAAAGTTATTTGCCAGATAAAATGGTATATCATTTTTGTTCTGCACCAAAAAATGTCAAAATATTACTGTGAAATCTTTATGAGCTGTTTCTCTTAGAATAGGAACAAACATAATTTTATTTCAAAACAGATAAAATTTGTTCAGCTCTTTATACCTCTAGATCTATTACACACACACATTGTCTATGGAAAAACATAAATATTTAGTTAAAAAGAAGTAAACAAAAGTTAACTTATCATAATATTCCCTCTAATTTCAAGAATGTAAAGAGGGTATGTCTAAAAGATAATTCCTTTGAGAAAATTCATAAAATGCTGACATTTGAAGAATTAAAAGAAGAACATGTCCCATCAAATTTTTTGTGTCACCACACTAGCATTTAAGATTTAAGTCTTTTAGGACAGTACAGACATCTCTTTACTAAGTCAAGATAAAACAAACGTTATTAAAGAAAACATTAGGTTCTACTTTTATATAGCAAGAATTCACATTTCCAAAGTTCACTTTAATTATTTAATCTTCCACGTCAGTCACTCTCATGTACTCTCCCTGTCTTCCCTGTTTACAGAATCCTGATGACCCAGACACCACTGAAGTTTTCATGCATATCCTCGATGTAGATCACAACAAGAAAATAGACTTTACAGAGTTTTTTCTGATGGTATTCAAATTGGCTCAAGCATATTATGATTATACTCAAAGACACAATTTAGAGACAGCAGGACAAAAACAGAAAAAGTATACATACCACTATGAAGATGAAGAAGATGATACAGAAGAAGACAAGGAAGAAACAAAAAGAAAGCACAGTCACTCAAGAAGAAGTGATGGAAAGAATCAAGATAGATCAAAGAGCCCAAGAGGAAGAGGAAAAAAAAGACATGGGTCTAAATCTGGAAGTAAACAAAGAGGAGGTGACTCACCTACCTCTGGACACAGACATGGATGTAGCAAAAAACATCATGAGTCAAGAAGGGAAAAGAAAAGGAGATCAAGCTCTACTGAACTAAAAGAAAGAAGGCACATGTCAAGTGTCAGCCCAACCAGGAGATATGAAGAAAAAGAAGAAGAATGTGGTTATGAAAATAAAGGTAAAGGAAGAGCAAAATGCATAGGATCAGAGTATGATGACTCGTATCAAGTTTGCGAAGACCAAGTGACCACGAATTTTCAATCCAGTCACAATACAAACTATGGGTCAAACATCACTAAGGGCAGAGACACAGAAGAACATTCACGAGATACAGGTAGTAAATCCGTGATCACACATGGAAGATCAGGGTCCAGTTCAAGGAATGAAAATGACTCTATCTTGACTCATACAGGAGATAGTTCTACCCACTCAGAATCCCAAAAAGAGACGCACAGTGAATCTGTCCATGGAAGGTCAAAAAACACTGGGCAAAGACAGGGGAGCCACCATGAGCAGTCAAGGGACAGCTCCAGACACTCTGAAACTCAACATGCACAAACCTCCACTGGATCCGGAAGCAGTAGACACAGTCAATCCAGTGTTAGTCAGGCCAGTGACAGCGAAGGACGTTCAGAAGACTCAGGTAGACAGTCTGTGACAACTCATGGAAGGCCTGGATCCAGCTCAAGAAACCAACATGGATCTGCCCATGGACAGGCTAGAGACAGTTCTAGGCACTCAGAGTCCCACCAAAGGAGCCACAGTGATACTGTTCACGAAGGTCAGGATCCAGCACTGGACAAAGGGAGGGGAGCCACCATGACCAGTCAAGAGACAGCTCCAGACATGCTGGAACCAGTCATGGACAAACCTCCACTATATCCGGAAGCAGTAGGCACAGACAATCCAGTGTTAGTCAGGCCAGTGACAGTGAGGGCCATGCAAGAGATTCCGGTAGGCATTCTGAGACAACTCATGGAAGGTCTGGTTCCAGCTCAAGGAACCAACATGGATCTGTCCATGGACAGACAGGAGACAGTTCTAGGCACTCAGAGTCCCACCAAGGGAGCCACAGTGAATCTGTCCACCAAAGGTCTGGATCCAGCACGGGGCAAAGACAGGGGAGCCACCATGAGCAGTCAAGAGACAGCTCCAGACACGCTGGGACCAGTCATGGACAAACCTCCACTGGATCCGGAAGCAGTAGACACAGGCAATCCAGTGTTAGTCAGGCCACTGACAGCGAAGGACATTCAGAAGACTCAGGTAGACAGTCCGTGACAACTCAAGGAAGGCCTGGTTCTAGCTCAAGAAACCAACATGGATCCTGCCATGGACAGCGGAGACAGTTCTAGCACTCAGAGTCCCACCAAGGAGCCACAGTGATACTGTTCACGGAAGGTCAGGATCCAGCACGGACAAAGAGAGGGGAGCCACCATGAGCAGTCAAGAGACAGCTCCAGACACCTGGAACCACATGGACAAACCTCACTAGACGATTCAAAAGACATTTGATCGGCACAGGCTGAACTTAGAGCAGGACACGAAAAGAACCACTGATAAGGAGTCAGATGACATGCAAGAGCAGCACACAAAGTGTGAGCAGTAGGAGATGCAGAGATGTTCTGAGACATAGGAGTGTCACTCAGACACGATCCTGCAGAAGAGTAGATCAATCCAGGCACAGTGAATGTCAGAGGATGAGAAAGAGAGGGCACATAGTAAGGCAGTAGACACTACGACAGGACAATCTTTATCCAACAGCAGCACGTAGTGGCAGATGAATCAATGGTATCAACAGAAGCGTCATCAGAAAAAATGATCATGCACGGAAGTTTGCATCATCCAAGAGCAATGACTTCAGTAGACACGCAAGAAGGACCACTGACTCAAGGCACCCAGACAGACATGGCAACCAGATCGAGCAGAGACAGCAATCCAGTTATCAGCATGAAGGAGAATCAGAGATCGTAGCTCTGACATCAGAAGCTGTCGCTAGACCAAGGATCTCCATGCAGAGAAAGTTAGCATCGAGTCCAAGAGCAATGACGTTCAGAGGTCGATCCGAGACAGGAGGACCCTGAATCAGACGTCAATTGAACGATGACAACTCATTTCGAGACAAGCAATCCATGTAAGAGTGAGTAGGACATAATCGGTAGCATCGGACATCATGAAGCTGTTCCCTCAAGACATGGATCCTGGCAGGGAGTTTAGGCACTCAAGTCCACAAGAGCCACATAATTTCAGAGGTGGACCAAGAAAAGGAGGACATCTAGATAGACACTGGACCATGACAAAATGATCGAAGAGCATCATGTTCAGCCAGAAGAGGAATCAGAACGGTAGGACACAACAGAAGCCTTTCAGTCAAGACAATCCAGCAGCGAACAGCAGCACAGACCACAAGAAAGTGAACTCACGAAGGTAGAGAGACAAAGAGAGGAGACAAGAGAAGACAGTCAGAATTGGAAGCAGGACAAACCAGAGGAGAAGAAAACAGGTATCGCTGACAGAGGACTCAGATCGGAGACATCGGACACCATGAGCGCACAAGAAATGATCCATGACGGGACAGTTCTAGGTCAGCCACCAGGAGAATGAACTGTCAGAAGGTGATACCGAAGGAGAGCAATGAGCATCAGCTAGAACGACGCAGACAACCTATCACAAGACACAGGCAATCATGAGTCAGCAGGACAGGAAGATCAGAGATGTAGATCTGACAACAGGAAGCGGTTCATCAAGAAAAAATGATCTCCTAGGAGAAGTTCTACACTCAGACCCAAGGAGCACAGTGAAGTCAGAAGGTCAGAAACTGCAAGAGGAGCACCATGAGCAGTCAAGGACAGCTCCAGACATGAACTCATGACAACCTCACGATCCGGAAGCAGTAGCACAGCATCAGTTTATCAGCATGACAGGAGAATCAGAGATCGAGCATCGGACACTATGGAAGCTGGTCAGCTCAAGACAAATGATCTCCATGACGAGACAGTCTAGCACTCAAGTCCACAAGGGGCCACAGTACTGTTCAGAAGGTCGGTCAGAGAAAAGGAGGAGCCCAACATCAGAGTCAGACTCTGGAACCGTGGACAACTCATTATCCGAGGCAGAGCACAGCAATCCAGTGTAGTAGGCCAGTGACAGTGAGGACATTCAAAGATAGGTGCTTCGGACAACTCATGGAAGGCCTGGTTCCAGCTCAAGGAGCCAACATGGATCCTCCCATGGACAGACAGGAGACAGTTCTAGGCACTCAGAGTCCCACCAAGGGAGCCACAGTGACACTGTTCACAGAAGGTCAGGATCCAGCACCGGACAAAGAGAGGGGAGCCACCATGAGCAGTCAAGGGACAGCTCCAGACACTCTGGAACTCGACATGGACAAACCTCTACTGTATCCGGAGGCAGCAGACACAGGCAATCCAGTGGTAGTCAGGCCAGTGACAGTGAGGGACATGCAAGAGATTCCGGTAGGCATTCTGAGACAACTCATGGAAGGCCTGGTTCCAGCTCAAGAAACCAACATGGATCTGCCCATAGGCAGGCTGGAGACAGTTCTAGGCACTCAGAGTCCCACCAAAGGAGCCACAGTGATACTGTTCACGGAAGGTCAGGATCCAGCACTGGACAAAGAGACGGGAGCCACCATGAGCAGTCAAGAGACAGCTCCAGACATGCTGGAACCAGTCATGGACAAACCTCCACTGTATCTGGAAGCAGTAGGCACAGACAATCCAGTGTTAGTCAGGCCAGTGACAGTGAGGGACATGCAAGAGATTCCGGTAGGCATTCTGAGACAACTCATGGAAGGCCTGGTTCCAGCTCAAGGAGCCAACATGGATCCTCCCATGGACAGACAGGAGACAGTTCTAGGCACTCAGAGTCCCACCAAGGGAGCCACAGTGAATCTGTTCACGGAAGGTCAGGATCCAGGACCGGACAAAGAGACGGGAGCCACCATGAGCAGTCAAGGGACAGCTCCAGACACTCTGGAACTCGACATGGACAAACCTCTACTGTATCCGGAGGCAGCAGACACAGGCAATCCAGTGGTAGTCAGGCCAGTGACAGTGAGGGACATGCAAGAGATTCCGGTAGGCATTCTGAGACAACTCATGGAAGGCCTGGTTCCAGCTCAAGGAGCCAACATGGATCCTCCCATGGACAGGCTGGAGACAGTTCTAGGCACTCAGAGTCCCACCAAAGGAGCCACAGTGATACTGTTCACGGAAGGTCAGGATCCAGCACTGGACAAAGAGAGGGGAGCCACCATGAGCAGTCAAGAGACAGCTCCAGACACGCGGGAACCAGTCATGGACAATCCTCCACTAGATCCGGAAGCAGTAGACACAGACAATCCAGTGTTAGTCAGGCCAGTGACAGTGAGGGACATGCAAGAGATTTCGGTAGGCATTCTGAGACAACTCATGGAAGGCCTGGTTCCAGCTCAAGAAACCAACATGGATCTGCCCATGAACAGGCTGGAGACAGTTCTAGGCACTCAGAGTCCCACCAAAGGAGCCACAGTGATACTGTTCACGGATGGTCAGGATCCAGCACTGGACAAAGAGACGGGAGCCACCATGAGCAGTCAAGAGACAGCTCCAGACATGCTGGAACCAGTCATGGACAAACCTCCACTGTATCCGGAAGCAGTAGGCACAGACAATCCAGTGTTAGTCAGGCCAGTGACAGTGAGGGACATGCAAGAGATTCCGGTAGGCATTCTGAGACAACTCATGGAAGGCCTGGTTCCAGCTCAAGGAGCCAACATGGATCCTCCCATGGACAGACAGGAGACAGTTCTAGGCACTCAGAGTCCCACCAAGGGAGCCACAGTGAATCTGTTCATGGAAGGTCAGGATCCAGGACCGGACAAAGAGACGGGAGCCACCATGAGCAGTCAAGGGACAGCTCCAGACACTCTGGAACTCGACATGGACAAACCTCTACTGTATCCGGAGGCAGCAGACACAGGCAATCCAGTGGTAGTCAGGCCAGTGACAGTGAAGGACATTCAGAAGACTCAGGTAGACAGTCCGTGACAACTCATGGAAGGCCTGGTTCCACCTCAAGAAACCAACATGGATCTGCCCATGGACAGGCTGGAGACAGTTCTAGGCACTCAGAGTCCCACCAAAGGAGCCACAGTGATACTGTTCACGGAAGGTCAGGATCCAGCACTGGACAAAGAGAGGGGAGCCACCATGAGCAGTCAAGAGACCACTCCAGACATGCTGGAACCAGTCATGGACAAACCTCCACTGTATCCGGAAGCAGTAGGCACAGACAATCCAGTGTTAGTCAGGCCAGTGACAGTGAGGGCCATGCAAGAGATTCCGGTAGGCATTCTGAGACAACTCATGGAAGGTCTGGTTCCAGCTCAAGGAACCAACATGGATCTGTCCATGGACAGACAGGAGACAGTTCTAGGCACTCAGAGTCCCACCAAGGGAGCCACAGTGAATCCGTTCACGGAAGGTCAGGATCCAGCACGGGGCAAAGAGAGGGGAGCCACCATGAGCAGTCAAGGGACAGCTCCAGACACTCTGGAACTGGTCATGGAGAAACATCCTCTGGATTTGGAAGCAGCAGACATAGGGAATCCAGAGTTAGTCAATCCAGTGACAGCAAGGGTCATTCAAGAGGTTCAGGTAATCAGACTGTGACCTCCCAAGGAATGTCTGCATTCTACTCAAGCATCCAAAATCATGGTGCAGGCCAAGTTTGGAGACATGGCAGCTATGGCAGTTCCAATTATGACTATGGACAGTTAGGGATTGGACATTCTCCAGCTGAAAATTTCATTCACAATTCCAGTCATATGGAAAACAGGGACAAATCTAAATATAGAGGAGAACTAATGAGATCCAATATAACAGTCCGTAATATACCCCCTGGAACTTATGGCTATTCAAATTATATTCCAAAACAGCTGGGCTTTGGACAGTCATGTAGACACTATTATTATGAATGAGTATTAATAAAATATTAATAAAGTAATTAACCCAAAGTTTAGGATATTATTACAAAGGCATAACTTTGATTCAAGGAAATTTGCATTACCCCTTCAGGGTGTTACCTCTTGTTGTCATTTTTTAAAAATTAGTGACACTATTTTTTTACATTGGTGATAATTTCTTTTTATTCTATAGGAAACTTTGAGCTTTGTGGTTAAGTACTGGTTAATAGAAGAAATAGATATCATGGAGTGTTAAACTTGGAAAACCATGAGTATTGGGGGAGATGTGGTTCAAGGAAGGATTTTTCTTTTGAGAGGTACATATCTGGACCTCTCCAGATTGGTACAGATTAATATTAATCAAAAATATTAAAGAAATCAACAGGGCAAAGTCACTGTTCCATCAAGCAAAGCTGCTATATCAGTCAGAACACCTGCCTCAAGTATCCTTCTTTTGGAACTCTGTATTATTCTGCACTTATTAATCACTTTGGGCATATAGAATATAAGAGTGAACAGTGTGAAAATGGAAAATAAACAATTGATCATATATCATAGTTTGTCTCTTCCATGCTTATTTCTCATAGACCCTAAAAGACTTATCTCCCCATGGTAAGAATGACATCTTTTTCTTCTGTCACTGACAACTGTATGTCCAAATGGCAGATGTATACCATGCAAAGAAATAAGGAGTCCAAGGAAGAAAGAATTTAATCAAATCCTGTATTTTTCTCCAACACAGTCCTTGTTCCATACAATCACCATCAGGATGAAAAAAGGCTTAGCGCCATTATAGACAGCAGCATAATTATTATCAGAACATTAATCCAAGTGACTATATAACCATGTCAAACCAAGGTCAGGAAACAGAATACTGACCATAAGTCCTTCTTACAAAGACATAAAGAGACATTTTCCAAAGGAAACTAATGAGACATGCTGTATTATAGCATGTGAAGATTTTTCCCTTTATAAGGCCAAATAATATTCCACTGTGTGTATATTCCACTTTTGTCTATCTATTCATCTCTTAAAAAGACATTTAGGTTTCTTCCACTTTTGGGCTATTTTGAATAATGCTTCTAAGAGCATGGTTGTGGGTATATATCTTCCACACCCTGTTTTCAATTCTTTTGTTGCTAGATCATAGGGAAATTTCATACTTAATTGAGGAGCTATCATAATTTTTTCCATAGAAGCTATAGCATTTTACATTCCCACCAACAGTGCACAAGGGTTCTGATTTCTCCAGGTCCTCACCAACACCTGGTATTTTTGTTTTCTTGATAGTGACTATCTTAATGAGTATGAAGTGGTATCACAGCATGGTTTTGATTTGCATTTCTCTAATAACTGGGGTGTTGCACACCTGATGTTTTATATATCATCTTTGGGTAACTGTCCATTCAAGACCTTTGCCCATTTTTTAATCAGTTCTTTAATTGCTGATATGTTAATAGGACTTCCCATATTTTGGATACTAGCCCCTTGGGGATATGTAATTTGCAAATTTTTTCCTATAACATACATTGCCTTTTCATTCTTCTCTTTTTAAAAAAATATATTTATTTATTCATCTATTTGGTTGTAAGCCAGGTCTCAGTTATGGCACATGGGATCTTCGATCTTCGCTGTGGTAAGGGGGATCTTTAGTTGCAGCAAGAGAGCTCAGAGTCACAGCCTTTGGGATCTAATTCCCTGCCCAGAGTTTGAACCTGTGCTCCCCACATTGAGACTGCAGAGTCTTAGCCACTGGATTATCAGAGAAGTTGCTTTTCTATCTTTTCATGTACAGAACTTTTTAAGTCTGATGTAGTCCCATTTGTTTAACTTTGGTTTTGAGGCCTGGGCTGAAGGCTGAATTTTATTCTGCTTTGATAGGAAGCTTCTGAAAGATTTTAACCAGTAGAGTGATAACAATATGATTTTTCATTTCAAAAACATCATTTTAACTGCCTGATGGAGGACATGTTTTAGTTGGGATTAAAGGCAAGAATGAAGAATAACAGGAGTCAATACAAAATATTATAGCAGCTGGGATGAGGCCAGAGGCAATAGAGGGGAGTAGGAAATGGTTATAATTGGTATATATTTTAAAAACAGAATCAGTAGAACTTGCTGATGGATTTGTTCTGGAGTATATGAGACAGTGTAGATTCAAGGATAATTCCCAGATCTTTGGGCTTGGAAGGGCTTGGCTGAGCAGTTCTAACTTTGAGTTTCTCATCAAGTTGTAAGTAATAATTAGATGTCATCTGGGGTTTCAATCATCTGAAGGCTCAACTAGACAAAAGATAAAAATACATGTGGTTCATCCATAAAACAGGCTGTCAGTTGGGAGCTGAGCTGGGCCACTGACTAGAGCACCTCTATGTGTCCTCTCCAGCCTGGTAATCCCAAAGTGGTCTGATGTCTTACATACCTGTCTTCCTCAGAGAAAGCATGCCAAGAAAACCAAGTAGAAGCTACATGGTCTTTTCTGAATTACCCTCAGAAATGACATAGAATCACTTCCTCTGTATTCTAGTGGTTACAAGCAAGTCACAAAGGTTGGCTCAAATTCAAGCAGAAGGACCCCCATCTTTCAAAGAGAGAAATGCCAAGCAATTGAAGAACAGTTTTCAAAACCACTACACTTTGTCAACTTTTTCTAGGATAAAAATTTTAAAGGTAAAGAATTTAAGTGAATTCCTCAATTAGAACATAAATATGAGAGATGGATGAGAGGTCAGCTTCCTGGAGTTAAAGGAATATGCAGAAACTTGGAATACAATTAGATAATCGGTGTGGACCCAAATGTGAAATCTAAGGAACTCAAAGAAAGAAGTTAAGACCCAGAGGGATCGGGTGGAGAGGGAGGTGGGAGGGGGGACCGGGATGGGGAATACATGTAAATCCATGGCTAATTCATTTCAATGTATGACAGAAACTACTGTAATGATGTAAAGTAATTAGCCTCCAACTAATAAAAATAAATGGGAAAAAAAAAAAAAAGAAGTTAAGTTTGAATACCATCAGCTTAAAGTCAGGATTCATCCAAGGCAGCACACTGAGTAGGAGAAAACACTTGCAAGTCATACATCTGATAAGGAGTTAATATCCAAAATAGTGTATGAAGAATTCATACAACTTAATAGCAAAAACAAAAGCAAGAACAAAAACTAATTCGTAAAAAACAGACAGATGTCAATACGAGTTTTTTCAAAGAAGACATACAGATGGCCAGCAGATACAAGAAAAGACCCTCAACACAACTAATGAGGAAAATGCAAATAAAAACCACAGTGAGACATCAACTCAGACTTGCTAGAATGGCTATTATCAAAAAGATAAGAGATAACAAGTGTTGGTCAGAATAAGGGGATAAAAAGAACCCTTATGCACTGCTGGTGGAAAAGTAAATCAGTACAGTCACTATGTAAAACAGTGTGGAGGTTCCTCAAAATAGTAAAATTAGAACTATATATAATCCAGATAGTGAAAGACAGGGAAGCCTGGTGTGCTGCAGTCCATGGGGTCACAAAGGGTCAGACACAACTTAGTGACTGAACAACAACAATAATTCAGCAAGTCCACTTTGGGGTATTTATCCAAAGAAAACAAAAACAGTAACTCAAAAAGATATACTCAATATGAATCCACATATTCACTGCAGCATTACTTATAATAACCATGATCTGGAAACAACCTGAAAGTCCATCTGTAGATAAATGGATACAGAAAATGTGGCACACATACACACAATGGAATATTATTCAGCCACTAAAGGAATGAAATCTTGACATCAGCAACAACATGGATGGACCTTGAGGGCATTATGCTAAGGGAAATAAGTCAGACAGAGGAAAACAAATACCACATAATCTCACTTACAGGTGGGATATAAAAGAAATAAACAAATGGAAAAAAGAGAAAACAAGTTCACAGATATAGAGAACAGACTGGTGGTTGGTGGAGGTTTCAGGGTGGTCGAAATGGGTACTAGATGACAAAACTTACATACTTTCAGTTGTAAAATAAATAAGTCAAGGGGACATAATGCACAGTATAGTGGCTATAGTTAATAATATTGTGTTGCATATTTGAAAGTACTAAAAGAGTAAATCTTAAAAGTTCCCATCACAAGAAAAAAATTAACTATATATGGTGATGGATGTTAAGCAGACTTATTGAAGTAAACATTTTGCAATGTATACAAAATACTGAATTATGTTGTAAATCTGAAACTAACATAATGTTACATGTCAATACGTAAATTAAAAAAAATTCATCCACAGCTAGCAACATTCTACTTCACTGGTAGTAACCTTCTGTAAGTTGACCTTACTCAAAATATTGAATTACAATGTTATTTTTTCTACCATATAAAAAGAGAGTGGAACTTTATTGATTTCTCACTACACATCACCTTACTCACAATATAGTAAATAAAAAAATTATAATTTACCCTTTACAAATTATAAAACTGATGAGCAAAGACATCAACAATAATTTACCTACAGGTATGGACTGAATGATAAAGCCTCGAAGCCTAGGCCCCTTCTACTACAACATAAGGACTAGCACAGTTTCTGACACACAATGGATCCAGATTAAGCAAGTTTCCTTTCCTGTTTTCCTCTAAAAATACAGCTTATAGCTCCACTTTTAGAGTCTAAAAAGAGAGGGCAAATTTTCACATTCACTCAGCATTGTCTTTTTCCTTCCTTGGTAGTAAAGCTTTAGTAGAAAATCAGTGGAACCTAAAATTCTCAAAATGAAAGCTTATCATAATCCAAGCAGAGTCTCTTCTTGATTCTAGAAAACTATACCATTAAAATGTACAAAAACATCAATCATTGACTAATGGTGCCATTTCAGGTTCTAAGCAGTTAAAAAATCATACCACCAAGATGACCACTTACTGCTAAGATGTTAGCATTCAGGGGACTAGGAGACATGAGAAGAAAATGAGTAAATTACAATCATATCATATGCTATTACCAAAGTGACAACTCTTGGCAAAAAGATTGCAGTTTTAATTTAACAAAAGACTTATCTACATAGCTTCATATGAAAATAGTCCCTAGCTCTTTGTGGGCCCATATAGCCATCAATTTTCATTGCTCTTCCCTTCCAAAAATTTGTTCCTCTTCTCAGCACCCCTCCCAACCTGTCATGTGAGGGAAGGCTGGGATAAGTACATGTCAATGAATGTCTGGCTCTAGACAAACACATTTCCACACATCTACAAACAGAAAGCTGAGAATAAGGATTAGACTAATCAGAATTCAGATATAGGGTTATCGTTACCATCTTTCTAAAGTCCATATATATGTGTTAGTATACTGTATTGGTCTTTATCTTTCTGGCTTACTTCGCTCTGTATAATGGGCTCCAGTTTCATCCATCTCATTAGAACTGATTCAAATGAATTCTTTTTAATGGCTGAGTAATATTCCATGGTGTATATGGTGGGATGTTTCAGGAGAACAGCATTGAAACATGTATATTATCTAGGGTGAAACGGATAACCAGCTCAGGTTGGGTACATGAGACAAGTGCTCGGGCCTGGTGCACTGGGAAGACCCAGAGGGATTGGGTGGAGAGGGAGGTGGGAGGGGGGACTGGGATGGGGAATACATGTAAATCCATGGCTAATTCATATCAATGTATAACAAAAACTACTGTAATGATGTAAAGTAATTAGCCTCCAACTAATAAAAATTAAAAAAAAAAAAAAGAATTCAGATAATATGGGTTGTTGGTTGGCTCTTGACGAACATTACTTCATTCTTTCATCAGGAGGATTCAAGGAAATTATTAACAATTTAATTGTTAGTCTCTATACTAAATGTTAGAGTTACAAAAATGAGACAGATTTGTTCCTTTAAGAAATCACTAACAATGGAGGAAAGTCATAATAGCATGGCAAGGAGATTTTAAAAGATACTATTACCAAAGTAATTAGCCTCCAACTAATAAAAATAAATGAAAAAAATTAAAAGATACTATTAATATGCAGTGGTGGTTAAAAGTAAAGGTGCTAGCTAACTGTATTTACTGGTAAGGAAGACCTGATTCAGATAAAACTTTTGAATTTAGAAGAAATGTGCACTGAATCTCTACAAATGCCTGGAAATGTGCCATGATGACTTAGATGGGAGAGTACTGCAGGGGAGTTAACCATCCTGTTCAGAATCCCAAAGATTAAATACATAAATAAATAAAGGTGCAGTAAAGGAAGCGACAGTAGCTCGGCATAGCTAAGATATAAGATGGATGTTGGGAAATGGCATTAGGTGATTCTGGAAACCTAGGAAACAGATCAAAAGGCTCCTGGTAAACCATCATAAAGGATTTAGTCTCCACAGTCTGATAGGAAGAGCCAACAAAGAGTTTTAATAGAAAATACAGTTACAGTTGCATTTTGAAAGATCATTTGGTGGCAAGACATGAAAGTAGCAAGAAGACTAGTTAGGAGATCATTGCAAATCTAGGCAAAATTATGTTAGGAGTCAGTAACAGTAAAACAGAACTGAATATCAAAGACATGACTGAGACAAAACAAATATGATTTGGGGATACACTGAATGCGGTGATTGTGCAAGAGTAAAGTCTCAGAAACTCTACCAAATTTCTGGCTTGGATTTCTAAGTAAATGGAGCATATCAGAGGTGAAAAACAATACCTTAATAGATGAATGTACTTTACTAGGAACTTTCTAACAGTTTTAAAGTTGAATCACATCCCAACCAGAGGTTTTACTAGTCACCTAAGGGCCAAATCTGGGCTACAGATGTGTTTTATTTGGCCTGCACCATTTTAGCTCGAATATTCTGAATCTGATTTAGCTGAATGATTCCACATAAAAACATGAATAACTGCCTTCCTTCTTTTATTTTTAATTGGAGAATAATTGCTTTATAAGTGTTGACTTCTGCTGTTCAATAACTCAAATCAGCCATGAGTGTGTGTGTATATATATATATACTTGCATATATCCCCTCCCTCTTGAGCCACCTTCCCACTGCCCACCCCCTAATCCCTCTAGTTCATCACAGAGTTCATCACAGCCAGGCTGGGCTCCCTGGGTTATATAGCAGCTTCTCACTAGCTACCCACTTTACACATGGTAGTATATACATATGTCAATGCTATTTTCTCAATTCATCCCACCTTCTCCTCCCCACACTGTGTACAAAAATCTGTTCTCTATGTGAGGATCTCTATTCCTGCCCTACAAATAGGTTCATCAGTACCATTTTTCTAGATTCCATATATATGCGTTAATATACGATATGTGTTTTCTCTTTCTGACTTACTTCACTCTGTATAACGGGCTGTATGTTCATTCACTTCAGTTCAGCTGACTCATATTCGTTCTTTTTTATGGTTGAGTAATATTCCATTGTGTATATATACCATATCTTCTTTATCCATCTGTCTATGGACACAGAGGTTGTTACCATGTCATGGCTACCATAAATAGTGTGGAAATGAACATTGGCATATATGTGTCTTTTTGAATTATGGTTTTCTCAGGGTATATACCCAGAACTGGGATTGCTGGGCCATATGGTAGTTTTACTCCTAGTTTTTTTTTTAAGGAATATCCATACTGTTCTCCATAGTGGTTGTATCAATTCACATTCCCACAAACAGTGCCAAAGGGATCCCTTTTCTCCACATCCTCTCTAGAATATGGCAACCTACATACAAATCAGAGAAACAGTCTTTCATCACACCAGCTAACCACCCTGCAAACTGTTAGCAACCCATGAGTCAACAAGATTCAGATGCCCTTTCATCATAAGGACAGACCCTGCCACCACTCCCCTGAGGGCCTCAGTCACCTCATAAATTTCCAGCAATGTGGCTAGAGTCATCAAGTGCCAAAAGCTTCTGAGAAGGGACTTCCCAGGTGGGTCAGTGGTAAAGAATCCACTTGCCAATGCAGAAGACATAGGAGATATGAGTTCAATCCCTGGGTCAGGAGGAGCCCCTGGAGCAGGAAATGGCAACCTATTCCAATATTCTTGCCTGGAAAATTCCATGGACAGAGGAGACTGGCAGACCACAGCCCATGAGTCACAAAAAGTCAACATAACTGAGTGCACACAGACACAAATAGAGGAGAAATTAAGAGGAGTGAATGCTGAAAACAACAACAACAACAAAAATAACACATGGACTTTTTTTGTCCTTTTATTATGCTTCAGGGAGTGTTTAACATAGGCAACATTTCCCTTAATATCTTCCCTAACTAGTAATGCATTCTTCTTCAAAGAATTCCAAAGTAAAAAACATTTGGGAAATCCTGGTTAGACAAGGGTCTTAGGTGAAGCAGAGCTTCTCAGAGTCAGAGTCTTTCATGGTTTTACTGCACATGGTGCCTCCAAGAGAACAGTGTGTGCCTTTCCCTAAGGGTCCCAAATACTGTAGTTTAGCTGGTGGTTCAGATGATAAAGAATCTGTCTGCAATGCAGGAGACCTGGGTTCAATCCCTGGGTCAGGAAAATCCCCTGGAGAAGGGAATGGCAACCCACTTCATTATCATTGCCTTGGAAATCCCAAGGCAATAGGAGCCTAGTGGGCTACATTCCATAAGATCATAAAGTCCATGACCTCAGAGGAAGTCACAGAAAGGATATAAGTGATGGCATTTCAGGCAGATCTCACAGTATATACAGGAGAACTTGTTGGACGACAATATATGCAGCAGAAAAAATAGCATATGCAATGACACGAGATCAAGAGTGAGGGTATGATCAAGAATAGTTTTAACATTCAAAAGGACAATCCCATAAGAGGCAGTGGTAGGAGAGGAAGCTAAAAAAGTGATTCCTATCCAATTTCAAGGAGGCCTATGGGTCCAAATTTCAAATTATTTGAAATTATTCAAATAATTTGAAATTATTCTACGGGCAAAAGAGAGACACCAGGAGCTTTAAAGCAGGAAAATGACATGATAAGTTTTGTTTATAGGAAGATGAACTGGGGAGCAATATAGAAGGGGTAGCAGGGAGATATCCAGGTAGCAGAGAAAAACTGATTGCAAAGCTGCTGTAAAGGTCAGGATGCAAGGTGACCAGGGTCAAAATAAAATTAGCTGTGCTGAAGACAGAGGAGAGCTGGGTCCAGGAGAAAAGTCTGAGGTAGGACTAACAGGATAGGATGTGGTGGTTATCTGAAGATGCAGGTTAAAAAAAAGGTGAGAAATGAAGAATGACTATAGAAGTTCATAGCCTGAGACACTAGATGATGATGATGTTATTGATATGACAAAAGACAACAGGAGAAAAGATACTTCTCATTATATATTATAAGGAATCAGTTTGAACCTCTTAGGTTTGAAATAACAGGGACATCTAAGCACCAAGTGGAGAATGAATCATTCAATTCAGTTCAGTTCAGTCGCTCAGTCCTGTCTGACTCTGCAATGAATCGCAGCATGCCAGGCCTCCCTGTCCATCACCAACTGCCAGAGTTTACTCAAACTCATGTCCATTGAGTTGGTGATGCCATCCAGCCATCTCATCCTATGTCGTCCCCTTCTCCTCCTGTCCCCAATCCATCCAAGCATCAGGGTCTTTTCCAATTAGTCAACTCTTCACATGAGGTGACCAAAGTATTGAAGTTTCAGCTTCCGCATCAGTCCTTCCAATGAACACCCAGGACTCATCTCCTTTAGGACGGACTGGTTGGATCTCCTTGCAGTCCAAGGGACTCTCAAGCGTCCTGCAACATCACAGTTCAAAAGCATCAATTTTTCAGGGCTCGGCTTTCTTCACAGTCCAACTCTCACATCCATACATAACTGCTGGAAAAACCATATCCTTGACTAGACGGACCTTTGTTGGCAAAGTAATGTCTCTGCTTTTTAATATGCTATCTAGGTTGGTCATAACTTTCCTTCCAAGGAGTAAGCGTCTTTTAATTTCATGGCTGTAGTCACCATCTGCAGTGATTTTGAAGCCCAAAAAATAAAGTCTGACACTGTTTCCACTGTCTCCCCATCTATTTCCCATGAGATGATGGGACCAGGTGCCATGATCTTAGTTTTCTGAATGTTTAGCTTTAAGCCAACTTTTTCACGCTCCTCTTTCACTTTCATCAAGAGGCTTTTTAGTTCCTCTTCACTTTCTGCCATAAGGGTGGTGTCATCTGCATATCTGAGGTTATTGATATTTCTCTCGGCAATCTTGATTCCAGCTTGTGCTTCTTCCAGCCCAGTGTTTCTCATGATGTACTCTGCATAGAAGTTAAATAATCAGAATGACAATATACAGTCTTGACGTACTCCTTTTCCTATTTGAAACCAGTCTGTTGTTCCATGTCCAGTTCTAACTGTTGCTTCCTGACCTGCATATAGGTTTCTCAAGAGGCAGGTCAGGTGGTCTGGTATGCCCATCTCTTTCAGAATTTTCCACAGTTTATTGTGATCCACACAGTCGAAGGCTTTGGCATAGTCAATAAAGCAGAAATAGATGTTTTTTCTGGAACTCTCTTGCTTTTTCGATGATCCAGTGGATGTTGGCAATTTGATCTCTGGTTCCTCTGCCTTTTCTAAAACCAGCTTGAATCATCAGGCAGTGAGAAACAATGGTCTAGAAAAATTAAGTGCAAGGCTGAATGTGTCCCCAAAGAGTTAGTGGTGTTTTTATAGCAGTAAAAACACTACATATGGTCTATGTCTAATATTCCAGGGTAATAACAATGATAAAACAGAGAAAAATAGACCCTCCTTCCAACTCACGATGATATAACTAAATTTTCCCACCCACAAGGTCCTCTCTGTTCCATTTACCACAGTACTTCAAAGTGAAAAAAGTGAAAGTCACTCAGTCATTGTCTGACTCTTTGTGACCCCATGGACTGTAGCCTGCCAGGCTCCTCTGTCCACGGAATTCTCCAGGCAAGAGTACTGGAGTGGGTTGCCACTGCCTTCTCCAGGGGAGTTTCCTAACCCAGGGACTGAACCCAGGTCTCCTGCATTGCAGGCAGATTCTTTACTGTATGAGCGTAGGGAAAGAGAGAGAAATAGAAAGTGAAAGTCGCTCAGTCACCTCTGACTCTTTACAACCCCATGGACTACACAGTCTGTGGAATTTTTCAGGCCAGAACACTGGAGTAGGCAGCCTTTCCCTTCTCCAGGGCATCTGCCCAATCCAGGAATCTAACTGGAGTCTCCTGCATTGCAGGCAGATTACCAAGGTAGCCCCGAGAGAAATAGACCCTCCTCCCAACTCAGGATGACATAACTAAATTTTTCCACATACAATGTCCTTTCTGTCCTATTTAACACAGAGCTTCAAAGACTACTATCAGTGACTCACTAATCCCATAAGCAGGTTTCTTCAATACTCAGAGATGGAATTCACAGTAACCAACCAGGTCACATGGAATCCTAGCTGAGCATACTCTTTTACACTATTGACATCTCTTGGACCTCTTCCACATGCATTCTTTCATTCTCAGTCCAAGGATCACTACTCTTCAGCAAATTACATCAAGCATTTTTGTTAAATCACAATGGCAGACACAAGAATGTATAAGTGATGATAGGTGTATACAAGGAATGTGTGATTTCCAAAGAAATCTTTCTGTAAAAATGTCTTGTATATTGCACTAGTACTAATCTAAATCTGGAAGTTGTGAATATTAGCAGAAATGAGCACTAAAGAAGCTATGAGGGGCTTCTCTGGTGGTCCAGTGGTTAAGAATCCACCTGCCAATGCAAGGGACATGAATTCAATCTCTGGTTTGGGAAGATCCCACATGCCATGAGGCAACTAAGCCCAAATATATATTTCACCATATGAATCAGACCATCTCATAAAGGATGAGTCCTCCTAAGTATGAAGTTTTAGCTGCTATAAAATGGCCACTCTCCTGAACTTCAGCAACCTGCCAACTCCTTCAGGCCATATCCTGCCAACTCATTCTGCACCCTGACAACTCCTTAGGCAAACTATGTAAGAAAAAAATGTATATATGTAAGAAAAAATGTATACAACTATTCCTACTTAATATTACCCAAGGTGGAAATCTAGGAATGTGCTCTAAGGCATAATACCACTGGAAGCTTGGCTTTTTATTCCCTTTATTTTAGGCTCTGTATTAGCATGACATTTTGTATAGAGAGGAAACTGAAGACAGAAATGAGCCTTTTTTTGAGATTACCCCTTACTCTCCTTGCAGAGCTGTACTATACAGCCCTAAGACATGTGAGGCCAAAAGACAGTCAGCATCACTGGTAGTCTCTGCTGTCTTCAGAGTGTGTGTTTGTGCTCAGTTGCTGACTCTTTTGTGACCCCATGATGTTTTCCAGGCAAGAATATACTGGGGTGGGTTTCCATTTCCTCCTCCAGGGGATCTTCCTGACCCAGGGATCAAACCAACATCTCTTGTGTCTTCTGTATTCTTTAAAGTGGTAAAGAATCCACTGTCTTCCAGGGCTTTATCTAAATATCATAAGCTCTTACTGTGGATCAGATGAGTCAAACCGCCTCCTGCACAGTTGAATCTAAAGATGCAAGAAACTGGGAGGAGCCAAGATGGCGGAGGAATAGGATGGGGAGACCACTTTCTCCCCAACAAATTCATCGAAAGAACAATTGAATGCAGAGCAAACTTCACAAAACAACTTCTGATCGCTAGCTGAGGTCATCAGGCGCCCAGAAAAGCAGTCCATTGTCTTCGAAAGGAGGTAGGACAAAATAAAAAAGATAAAAAGAGACAAAAGAGCTAAGGACAGAGATCCGTCCCGAGAAGGGAGTTGTAATAGAGGAAGTTTCCAAACACCAGGAGACCCTCGCACTGGCGGGTCTGGGGGAAGTTTTTGAATCTCAGGGGCAACCTGACTGGGAGGGGAAGAATAAATAAAACCCACAGATTAGGTGCCTAAAAACAACTCCCAGCAGAAAAGTACCCCAGATGCCCGCATCCCGCCACCAGCAAGTGGGGGCGGAACGGAGAAGAGCGGGCAGCATTGCTTAGCGTAAGGACTGGACCTGAGTGCCCTGAGGACAATTGGAGGGAGCTTTTATGAGTTACCAACTTAAACTGTGGGATAGCAAGAGAGAGAGAGAGAAAGAGAGAGAGAGAGAGAGAGAGAGAGAGAGAGAGAGAGAGAGAAAATTAACCGGCCCGAACACACTGCTGGTCGTTCGCAGAACAAAGGGTCTGAGCAAGTCCAGAGAAGAGCTCGCAGGCTGCGGACCGGCCCAGCCCCACCGGAGGCAGGGGCCAGGGGGGAGGGGAAAGGGGCAGGCTCGGCCCCAAGGACCGCATCCCGTACCACACAGCAAATAGGCCTCTAGTTTCTAATCAAAGACCTCCTGAGATTCTGGATGGGCGACATCCGCCGGGAGGGTCCCGGCTAAACACAGGGCGCACGCACCCAACCGGTGCAGGCGGGGACTGGGGCTGGGGACACGGAGGAGGGAGGGCGCACGCACCCGATCAGAGCGGGCAGAAACTGAGACTGGGACCACGGAGGGGAGAAGGAGCGCTGCAGCCGGGGAGAGTGCGCCCGTCAAGCTCCTGGCTGCCTGAGCTGCTCGGGCCTGGTAAGGCACAAACACAGGCGCAGCTTTTTGTTCCGCGCTTTTGTGGAACACCCAAGGGCTGGAACCGCGCGCAGCACAGGGCACGCTCCATATAGAGCAGCCGGGAGCCTGAGCAGCACAGAGAGGAAAGCAGCACCAGCCTCTCCCCGCAGCGCGACGGACATAACTAGCAACCTGAATGAGACCACCTCCGCCCGCCTGTGTCAGGGCGGAAATTAGGCACTGAAGAGACCGGCAAACAGAATCCAAATAAACAAAGGGAACCACTTCAGAAGGGACCGGTGCAACAGATTAAAATCCCTGTAGATAACACTGACTACACCAGAAGGGGCCTGTAGATATCAAGAAGTGTAAGCTGGAACGAGGAGCTATCTGAAACTGAACTGAACCCACACTGACCGCAACAGCTCCAGAGAAATTCCTAGATATATTTTTACTTTTTTTTTTTTAACTAAAAAAAATTTATTTTTCTTTTTTTTATTTTTTCTCTTTTATTTTCTTTTAAAATTCCCTATTACTCCCCCATTACTCCTTAACTTTCATTTTCATAGATTTTTATGATTTTTATTAATTAGGAAAACAATTTTTTCTTGTTTTTTTTCTTTTTCTCTTCTTTTTTCTATTTTTACTTTTCTCTTATTTCCTTTTAAAGTCCTCTATTACTCATCTACTACTTAATTTTCATTTTCATTGCACTATAACCTTGGGAAAAAAAAAGAGAAGCCCTATTTTTAAACTGAACTTCATATATATTTCTAAAATTTTTTTGTGTTTTGGTTTTTGTTTTTAATATTGTATTTTTAAGAGTCTAACCTCTACTCTAGATTTTTAATCTTTGTTTTTCAGTATATGATATAAATTGTGGACATTTAAGAATCCAATATTCAGTTCCCATTTTCATTCAGGAGTGTGTTGATTACTCTCTCCCAATCTTGACTCCCCGTTCTCTACCTCAGAACACCTCTATTTCCTCCCTTCCCTGTCTCTTCCCAATCCAATTCTGTGAATCTTTGGGGGTGTCTGGGCTATGGAGAACACTCTGGGAACAGACAACTGCGTAGATCTGTCTCTCTCCTCTTGAGTCCCCCTTTTTCTCCTCCTGCTCATCTTTATCTGCCTCCTCCCTCTCCTCTTCTTCATGTAACTCTGTGAACCTCTCTGAGTGTCCCTCGCAGGGGAGATCTTTTCACCATTAACCTAGAAGTTTTATTATCGGTGCTGTATAGTTGGAGAAGTCTTGAGACTACTGGAAGAATAAAACTGAAATCCAGAGGCAGGAGACTTAAGCCCAAAACCTGAGAACACCAGAAAACTCCTGACTACACGGAACATCAAGTAATAAGAGACCATCCAAAAGCCTCCATACATACACTGAAACCAACCACCACCCAAGAGCCAATAAGTTTTAGAGCAAGACATACCATGAAAATTCTCCAACAACGCAGGAACATAGCCCTGAGCGACAACTTACAGGCTGCCCAGGGTCACACCTAACACATAGACCCATCTCAAAACTCATTACTGGGCACTCCATTACACTCCAGAGAGGAAATCTAGTTCCATGCACCAGAACACTGACACAAGCTTCCCTAACCAGGAAACCTTGACAAGCCAATTGTCCAACCCCACCCACTGGGTAAAACCTCCACAATAAAAAGGAAACACAGACCTCCAGAATACAAAAAGCCCACTCCAGACACAGCAATCTAAACAAGATGAAAAGGCAGAGAAATACCCAACAGGTAAAGGAACATGAAAAATGCCCACCAAGTCAAACAAAAGAGGAGGAGATAGGGAATCTACCTGAAAAAGAATTTAGAATAATGATAAGAAAAATGGTCCAAAATCTTGAAAACAAAATGGAGTTACAGATAAATAGCCTGGAGACAAAGATTGAGGAGATGCAAGAAATGTTTAATAAAGACCTAGAAGAAATAAAAAAGAGTCAATTAAAAATGAATAATGCAATAAATGAGATCAAAAACACTCTGGAGGGAACCAAGAGTAGAATAACGGAGACAGAAGATAGGATAAGTGAGGTAGAAGATAAAATGGTGGAAATAAATGAAGTAGAGAGGAAAAAAGAAAAAAGAATCAAAAGAAATGAGGACAACCTCAGGGACCTCTGGGACAACGTGAAACGCCCCAACATTCGAATCAGAGGAGACCCAGAAGAAGAAGACAAAAAGAAAGGCCATGAGAAAATACTCGAGGAGATAATACCTGAAAACTTCCCTAAAATGGGGAAGGAAATAGCCACCCAAGTCCAAGAAACCCAGAGAGTCCCAAACAGGATAAACCCAAGGCAAAACACCCCAAGACACATATTAATCAAATTAACAAAGGTCAAACAGAAAGAACAAATATTAAATGCAGCAAGGGAGAAACAACAAATAACACACAAAGGGATTCCCATAAGGATAACAGCTGATCTATCAATAGAAACCCTCCAGGCCAGAAGGGAATGGCAGGACGTACTTAAAGTAATGGAAGAGAATAACCTACAACCTAGATTACTGTACCCAGCAAGGATCTCATTCAGATATGAAGGAGAATTCAAAAGCTTTACAGACAAGCAAAAGCTGAGAGAATTCAGCACCACCAAACCAGCTCTTCAACAAATGCTAAAGGATCTTCTCTAGACAGGAAATGCAGAAAGGTTGTGTAAACGTGAACCCAAAACAAGAAAGTAAATGGCAATGGGACCACACCTATCAATAATAACCTTAAATGTAAATGGGTTGAATGCCCCAACCCAGACAAAGACTGGCTAAATGGATACAAAAACAAGACCCCTATATATGCTGTCTGCAAGAGACCCACCTCAAAACAAGAGACACATACAGACTAAAAGTGAAGGGCTGGAAAAAAATATTTCACGCAAACGGAGACCAAAAGAAAGCAGGAGTTGCAATACTCATATCAGATAAAATAGTCTTTCAAATAAACAATGTGAAAAGAGACAAAGAAGGACACTACATAATGATCAAAGGAGCAATCCAAGTAGAAGATATAATAATTATAAATATATATGCACCCAACATAGGAGAATTGCAATATGTACAGCAAATGCTAACAAGTATGGAAGAGGAAATTAATAGTAACACAATAATAGTGAGAGACTTTAATACCCCACTCACAACTATGGATAGATCAACTAAATAGATAATTAACAAGGAAACACAAACCTTAAATTACACAATGGACCAGCTAGACCTAATTGATATCTATAGGACATTTCACCCCAAAACAGTCAACTTCACCGTTTTCTCAAGTGCACACGGAACCTTCTCCAGAATAGATCACATCCTGGGCCATAAATTTGGTCTTGGAAAATTCAAAAAAATTGAAATCATTCCAGTCATCTTTTCTGACCACAGTGCAGTAAGATTAGATCGCAATTACAGGAAAAAAAAATTGTTAAAAATTCAAACATATGAAAGCTAAATAACACACTTCTGAATAACCAACAAATCATAGAAGAAATCAAAAAAGAAATCAAAATATGCATAGAAATGAATGAAAATGAAAACACAACGACCCAAAACCTATGGGACACTGTAAAAGCAGTGCTAAGGGGAAGGTTCATAGCATTACAGGCTTACCTCAAGAAACAAGAAAAAAGCCAAATAAATAACCTAACTCTACACCTAAAGCAATTAGAGAAGGAAGAAATGAAGAACCCCAGGGTTAGTAGAAGGAAAGAAATCTTAAAAATTAGGGCAGAAATAAATGCAAAATAAAATAAAAAGACCATAGCAAAAATCAACAAAGCTAAAAGCTGGTTTTTCGAAAAAATAAACAAAATTGACAAACCATTAGCAAGACTCATTAAGAAACAAAGAGAGAAGAACCAAATTAACAAAATTAGAAATGAAAATGGAGAGATCACAACAGACAACACAGAAATACAAAGGATCATAAGAGACTACTACCAGCAGCTCTATGCCAATAAAATGGACAACTTGGAAGAAACGGACAAATTCTTAGAAAAGTATAACTTTCCAAAACTGAACCAGGAAGAAATAGAAGATCTTAACAGACCCATCACAAGCAAGGAAATTGAAACTGTAATCAGAAATCTTCCAGCAAACAAAAGCCCAGGACCAGACGGCTTCACAGCTGAATTCTACCAAAAATTTAGAGAAGAGCTAACACCTATCTTACTCAAACTCTTCCAGAAAATTGCAGAAGAAGGTAAACTTCCAAACTCATTCTATGAGGCCACCATCACCCTAATTCCAAAACCAGACAAAGATGCCACAAAAAAAAAAAAAAAACAAAACTACCGGCCAATATCACTGATGAACATAGATGCAAAAATCCTTAACAAAATTCTAGCAAACAGAATCCAACAACATATTAAAAAAATCATACACCATGACCAAGTGGGCTTTATCCCAGGAATGAAAGGATTCTTTAATATCCACAAATCAATCAATGTAATACCCAACATTAACAAATTGAAAGATAAAAACCATATGATTATCTCAATAGATGCAGAGAAAGCCTTTGACAAAATTCAACACTCATTTATGATTAAAACTCTCCAGAAAGCAGGAATAGAAGGAACATACCTCAACATAATAAAAGCTATATATGACAAATCCACAGCAAGCATTACCCTCAATGGTGAAAAATTGAAAGCATTTCCCCTGAAATCAGGAACAAGACAAGGGTGCCCACTTTCACCACTACTATTCAACATAATTTTGGAAGTTTTGGCCACAGCAGTCAGAGCAGAAAAAGAAGTAAAAGGAATCCAGATAGGAAAAGAAGAAGTGAAACTCTCGCTGTTTGCAGATGACATGATCCTCTACATAGAAAACCCTTAAGACTCTACCAGAAAATTACTAGAGCTAATCAACGAATATAGTAAAGTTGCAGGATATAAAATTAACACACAGAAATCCCTTGCATTCCTATACACTAACAATGAGAAAACAGAAAGAGAAATTAAGGAAACAATACCATTCACCATTGCAACAAAAAGAATAAAATACTTAGGAGTATATCTACCTAAAGAAACAAAAGACCTATACATAGAAAACTATAAAACACTGATGAAAGAAATCAAAGAGGACACAAACAGATGGAGAAACATACCGTGTTCATGGATTTGAAAACGCAATATCGTCAAAATGGCTATACTACCCAAAGCAATCTATAGATTCAATGCAACCCCTATCAAGCTACCAATGGTATTTTTCACAGAACTAGAACAAATAATTTCACAATTTGTATGGAAATACAAAAAACCTCGAATAGCCAAAGTAATCCTGAGAAAGAAGAATGGAACTGGAGGAATCAACCTGCCTGACTTCAGACTCTACTACAAAGCCACAGTCATCAAGACAGTATGGTACTGGCACAAAGACAGAAAGATAGATCAGTGGAACAGAATAGAAAGCCCAGAGATAAATCCACGAACCTATGGACACCTTATCTTTGACAGAGGAGGCAAGGATATACAATAGAAAAAAAGACAACCTCTTTAACAAGTGGTGCTGGGAAACTGGTCAACCACCTGTAAAAGGATGAAACTGGAACACTTTCTAACATCATACACAAAAATAAACTCAAAATGGATTGAAGATCTAAATGTAAGACCAGAAACTATAAAACTCCTAGAGGAGAACATAGGCAAAACACTCTCCAACATAAATCACAGCAGGATCCTCTATGACCCACCTCCCAGAATATTGGAAATAAAAGCAAAAATAAACAAATGGGACCTAATGAAACTTAAAAGCTTTTGCACAACAAAGGAAACTATAAGTAAGGTGAAAAGACAGCCCTCAGATTGGGAGAAAATAATAGCAAATGAAGCAACCGACAAAGGATTTATCTCAAAAATATACAAGCAACTCCTGAAGCTCAATTCCTGAAGAATAAATGACCCAATCAAAAAATGGGCCAAAGAACTAAACAGACATTTCTCCAAGGAAGACATACAGATGGCTAACAAACACATGAAAAGATGCTCAACATCACTCATTGTCAGAGAAATGCAGATCAAAGCCAAAAATGAGGTACCATTACATGCCAGTCAGGATGGCTGCTATCCAAAAGTCTACAAGCAATAAATGCTGGAGAGGGTGTGGAGAAAAGGGAACCCTCTTACACTGTTGGTGGAAATGCAAACTAGTACAGCCACTATGGAAAACAGTGTGGAGATTTCTTAAAAAACTGGAAATAAAACTGCCATATGACCCAGCAATCCCACTCCTGGGCATACACACTGAGGAAACCAGATCTGAAAGAGACACGTGCACCCCAATGTTCATTGCAGCACTGTTTATAATAGCCAGGACATGGAAGCAACCTAGATGCCCATCAGCAGACTAATGGATGAGGAAGCTGTGGTACATATACACCATGGAATATTACTCAGCCATTAAAAAGAATTCATTTGAATCAGTTCTAATGAGATGGATGAAACTGGAGCCCATTATACAGAATGAAGTAAGCCAGAAAGATAAAGAACATTACAGCATACTAACACATATATATGGAATTTAGAAAGATGGTAATGATAACCCTATATGCAAAACAGAAAAAGAGACACAGATGTACAGAACAGACTTTTGGACTCTGTGGGAGAAGGCGAGGGTGGGATGTTTCGAGAGAACAGCATGTATCTTATCTATAGTGAAACAGATCACCAGCCCGGGTGGGATGCATGAGACAAGTGCTCGGGCCTGGTGCACCGGAAAGACCCAGAGAAATCGGGTGGAGAGGGAGGTGAGAGGGGAGATCGGGATGGGGAATACATGTAACTCCATGGCTGATTCATGCCAATGTATGACAAAACCCACTGCAATGTTGTGAAGTAATTAGCCTCCAACTAATAAAAATAAATGAAAAAAATAATAATAATTAAAAAATAGTAAAAATAAATAAATAAATAATAAAGATGCAAGAAACTCTTGTGTCCTCCTAAAACCTTTGGGATACATGAAAATTTAGATAAATCTTTAGTAAGATAGAAGCTGATTTCAGGAGACCAATCCCATGACTCTATTATCTACATTAATAATGGCTAAATTCTAATTTAATTCATCTGATTATAATCCAATGACTCCATTTATTCAGGTAGTATTTATTGAGTTTTACCATTGAATAGGTACTTTCATACATGTTGGAGATACAAAGATGAATAAGCTGTGGAGATACAAAAATCAATAAACTATCCTCACAAAGATCACTTTCCACATATAAGACAATTCCATAAAATGTTAACTATAATTTAGTACATTACATACTATATGTAGAACAATGTGCTAAGTGTGCAAAGGATGCAATATGAACATGTGCTAAGCAAAAATGAAGGAGGGAGACTCTACATAGTTGAATATATTCATGTGTTCACTTTTCCAACAGGTATTAATAAGTGCCTACTCTGATCGAGGTTCTATTCTAGGCTCAAAGAAAATAAATGTATCAGAGTATCTAGGCAGGAAGGAGAGTTACTCTGAGGAGGTCTCTTTGAGCAGAGACCAGAATTACAAATAGAAGTCAGCTATGTGGAGAACAAAGAATCAATAACCAAGTCAGAGAACAAAGTCTTCAGGAAGGTACAGGTGAAAAAGACATGATAGTCTTCTGAGATGAAAGCTCAGTGTATCTTTAGCATGGTGACAGACGGGAGAATAGAGGTACAAAATGAGAACGGAGTGGCAGATGGGGGTCCAACCACAGAGTATTAGTAAGAAGCCATCAACTAAGTATGACAAAAAAGTTGTTGCAGTATTTTACATAGGAAAGCAACATTTTGATTTACATTTTTAAACTTTAGGCTAATACTGTGTTGAAAGTAGATCATGGGATAAAGTAGTAAGAAAGAAGGACATTAATTTCACTGTATAGTTGAAATGGTGGTCTGGGACTAGGCTAGTGGCAGTAAAGATGGAAAAAGGAGATGAGTGGAGGGTATTTTGAAGGGAAAGTCAATAGCATTTGCTGATGTACACCGAAGATGATGAAAAGATGAATGAAGGATGACTTCTAACAATTTACTCTGACTAAGTTGATAGACAATGGTCCCTTTTATAGTTCCCTCTGGTTGGTCATGTTAAGTTTGAAGCCTACAAACACCCTGAAATTCAAAAAGGCATCTGGGTAACATTCATGTGCCAAACTGAATGTTCATTTTTACTGCTTGATATCTTAGCAGCATTTAGCACAGTTGACCTCTTCCTCCTGAATCCTCCTGGCTTCCATGACACCATATTCTCAAGGATTTCTCTTGCCTCATTATCACTACTTCTGGGTATGCTTGGCTGGCTTTGCTTGACCACTAAAGGTCAATTCTACAACTGAATTCTACACTTCTACCTTTTGCTTTTCTCTGTATATCTCTACACATCTACTAGGGAGTCAAACCCAGTACCTTGGTGTGCCATCAGGATGTCAGTGGATACAGCTAGAGTCAGTAAAGAACAATCAGAAGATTCAGAAGAATTGTCAATATCCATGCATGACCAGTCTAAGTATAGCCGTAGGCAATAGAGATCCAGCACAAGAGGAAAACAACACTCTAACCACGGTCAAAGAGGAAACAACTCTAGATAGTCAAGATCTCAACAGGCCCAAAAACTAGTCCTGGATAGATTGGGTCTCTGCAGGAAAATCTGGGTCAGCAATAAGAGGATATGTATCCAGGCATGGCTAGTCAGGAAAGAGTTCCAGACATTCAGGATCATCTCACAGCCAATTACCTACAGAGTCTGGAGTCACTACGAGTAGACAGTGGTGCCCAGGTATAGTCAATCTAGTTACAGTGAAAGACAATCAGAAAACTGAGATAGACAGTCAGCATCAAGTCATGAATAGTCTGAGTATAGTTATAAACAATCAAAATCTGGCAAAATGAAAAACAAGATTCTAGTCCCAGACAATCATAAAATAGTGCTAGATCCTCAAGACAAACATCTGTCCATGGGCAGTTTGAATATATACACGGAGAATCTGGGCCCAATACAGGGCCCGATACAAGAAGACATGGACCCAGCCACAGTCATTTAAGAGAGAGCTCCAGACACTTCTCACAGACAGTCCTCACCTCTGCAGTCTAGATTCAGTACAAACAAACAGTAGAGATCTAATTCTACTCAGTCCAGTGACAATGGACAATCAGGAGACTGGATAGACAGTCACTTACTTCCCATAGTCCACCTCAGTGTTACCAAACAATGAAACGGTTTCAGAGGCATTTCAGGTGTCCACAGTTGCATCTCATTACAGCATGAAGTGCTCAGTCTAAACTGCCAGGCTCCTCTGTCCATGGGATTTCCCAGGCAAGAATACTAGAGTGGGTTGCCATTTCCTTCTCCATAGAAGTGGTAAAGAAGACTCAAAGAGAGAGTCAACATAAACTTATAGACAATGTGAGTAGGGGCCATGGACAAACAGAACCCAAAAAAATAACTCCCCAAAAGATCCATCCATGAACATTTCTGAAGACAATGTTAGAAACTCAGGGTCTAGTCATAAATAGATGTTATCTACTCATGAGCAGTCAGAATCCAAAGCAAAAAGAACAATGTATACAACAAGGTCTTTCCATGAAAAATTTAGGCATAGTAATAATCAGACAGAAGATAGTACACTCAGAAGATAGACAAATCAAATCAAGGCCAATTTGGGTCTAATCACATATAGACAGTCATTAGTAGAGACAAAGGGAAGCATCTGGGTTGTAACTGAAAACAGTAGCGCTTCTGGTAGTTACAGAAGTGCTAAATATGACTACGGATGTCTGAACACAATAGAACAGAACATTTAGCCTTGATTCCAGTCACTGAAATTTGGGATTAAAAGTACAACAAGCCTAGGCTTGATCACTCAGGATCTGCTTCTAATCATTCAGAGTTCAGGTCAACAGGTAAGACAGGAAGGCGAGGATTTCATTTTAGGTACTCAAGAAATATCAAAAACCTCAGACATGCAGATGACACCACCCTTATGGCAGAAAGTGAAGAAGAACTAAAGAGCCTTTTGATAAAAGTGAAAGAGGAGAGTGAAAAAGTTGGCTTAAAGCTCAACATTCAGAAAATTAAGATCGTGGCATCCAGTCCCATCACTTCATGGCAAATAGATGGGGAAACAGTGGAAACAGTGGCTGACTTTATTTTGGGGGGCTCCAAAATCACTGCAGATGGTGACTGTAGCCATGAAATTAAAAGACGCTTACTCCTTGGAAGGAAAGTTACAACCTAGATAGCATATTAAAAAGCAGAGATATTACTTTGCCAACAAAGGTCCGTCTAGTCAAGGCTATGGTTTTTCCAGTTGTCATGTATGGATGTGAGAGTTGGACTATAACGAAAGCTGAGCACTGAAGAATTGATGCTTTTGAACTGTGGTGTTGGAGAAGACTCTTGAGAGTCCCTTGGACTGCAAGGAGATCCAACCAGTCCATCCTAAAGGAGATGAGTCCTGGGTGCTCATTGGAAGGACTGATGCTGAAGCTGAAACTCCAATACTTTGGCCACCTCATGCGAAGAGCTGACTCATTTGAAAAGATTCTGATGCTGGGAAACACTGAGGGCAGGAGGAGAAGGGGATGACAGAGGATGAGATGGTTGGATGGCATCACCAACTCAATGGACATGGATTTGGGTAGACTCTGGTAGTTAGTGATGGACAGGGAGGCCTGGCATGCTGTGGTTCATGGGATTGCAAACAGTCGGACACAACTGAGTGACTAAACTGAACTAAACTCAAGAATAAGTTATAAACTTAATTTGATACCAGTGATCATTCTGAATCTAACAGAGAAGGAAGACCATCAACTGCAGGATTCAATAACAGTTAAATATGAGCACTGAAGTTTTGAAGTTTCTGCCAAGTCTGATAATATATGTGACTCAAAGGTGACCTATTAGGTCTTACAGCATCATCAGATCACTGTGACTGCAATACCTTGAGTTTATAGACAGGAGTTTCAAGTGTTTGGTTTCAGACTGTCTAACTGCATAAAAGTTGCCAATACGAAGTATAAACACTATGTCTTGCCTTATTCATTATCCATTATCTAACTTTGTAAGTGGTTAAAAAAAAATTGATCCAGACAGGCTGAGAACTAAGGATGGAACTTTGCAGAACAAAAGCACTTACAGGACTGGAAGATGAGCCTCCAAAATATCCTGAAACTCAGGTCATAAAGGGTTGACAAGTAAATAGAAGATAAGGAAATCAGAGACAGGGAGTGCTCACTGCTCTCTTAGAAAGCAGAGTTATGAAGGGGTGGAAAGAATTAGATGATGGAGATAACTTAGATGACAATTCATCATCTCCCATCTCAAGCCCTCTCTTTCTTGTGCATTGCTTTTCTCAGTGTGTATGATAACAACACAGTCATCCAAGCCAGAAGACTGGTACTCCCATCCCCTCATCTCTCACCTCACTGACCTTCCTGATTTAACCTCATCTCCCTACTGTCAAGTAGCACAGCAGTGAGTCGGTCATGTCTCCTCTGCTCAAAATCCTACACAATAGATAAGCCAACCATAGTATAGTATGTTAGACATATGGATCACATAGAACAAGCAGCGGAGGCCTTATGAGGTGGTGATATTTCAGCAAAGACTTGAAGGAGATAAAAGATTAAGCCAAGCGGAGGCTGAGGGGAGACATTCTTGAAACAAAATTCCTAAGGAAAGAGGGTGCATGAAGGTTCTGGAGAATAACAAGGAAGCAGTGGGGCTTCAGATTCTAAGCAGCAGAGTCTATGAGGAGAGGGCAAGTAGGAAGAGAAAAGGTCAGAAAGGAAAGGCCCAATCAGCTTCATACTCAAAAGGTTCACTACATTTCCTCTGTTCTTCCAGTCCCTCTCCATCTTCCTCTGCCCTTCCCCATCCCCATGCCCCTCCTCCACCCTCACTCACACACTCACACACACACACACACACACACACACACACACACACACACACACACACAGGTTCTGGATCTCACTCCCAACAACCAAGGTCTCAGCTTACCCTCTCCCACACCTGAAGTTCCAACAACCCCTCTGCTATCTCCCATGCTAGCAGGTCTTTTGGGCCACCTCTGTAACACCTGGAGAATCCCTAGGGAGCACTCCCAATCACCCTCCTTCACCTGCCCACATTGATGGACCAGGTCTACATGCAGAAAGCCTCACATAGTTAGGAACTAAGGGACACAGGCTATAAATGGACATGTCAATAAGAGAATCAAATAGCAAGTTAAAGAGATGGAAACACACTAGTGAAAGATATCGACAGAATAAAGAAGAGGATACAAGTAAGAATGAGCACTGGATTCCCAGTAAATGGAGCATTTGTGAGGACTTCAAGGAGAAAAGTGAGAATCAGTTCAGTTGCTCAGTCGTGTCCAACTCTTTGCGACCCCATGGACTGCAGCACACTAGGCTTCCCTGTGCATCACAAACTCCCGGAGCTTGCTCAAATTCACGTCCATCACGTCAGTGACACAATCCAACCATCTCGTAATCTTCCCCAGCATCAGGGTCTTTTCCAATGAGTCAATTCTTCACATCAGGTGGCAAAAAAAGAGAATACTGAGATAGAATAGGAAAAAGAAGGTCAGTTCTCAAGCAGAGATATTCCAGGGCCTGGAGCTGGAGCTTAGAGATAGATCAACACATCATACAAAGCTTTAAAATTATATAAAATCCATTTTTTATTCTTTTGAGATAAGAGGACAAATTAACCCTGTACCTGGGGAGAATATAGAGGAAAGGCTTCTTGGCCAGTTTTATATTACAGCTGACTTCTTTTGATTCCATTTATCCCCTAATCATGACCAGCAACACTCTCTGCTGTTATTCCCCTGTTTTTACACAGTCTCCTCATTCAAAGACACTAAACTTTAAAGAACGCTCAGAAATTACTTGAGGATTTGAGGGTAAAAGAAAGGACAAGGAGGCTTTCCCTAGCATTTCCATCAGACTCAGCAGATGGCGCTATAGGAACAGTGCACCTTGCAGACAAGGGTGAAAATGTGACTGAACAGGGGTGGGAAGAAAACTCACTGTTTATCCTCACCGATCTTTTTGTTTGTTGATTGGTTTTTTTTAAGTTAAAATTAGAGTCCTCATGAACTGTCCTTCACCCCCTTTCTTTTCCAATAAAAGAAAAAAAAAGTCCCCCATTCCCTAGCTATTTTTAGGAAGAAACAAATTTGAGTTTGAAACTTCCTTCTCCACTTAATAACTGAGTGACTAGAAATGAGTTTTGTTTTTGAACTTCAGTTTTTTCATCTGAAAAATGCAGGTAATATTACCCACATCATACGGTTGTTGTGAGGATTGACAGAATGAAGGACATAAGGGCACAGAGCACCAGGCTTGGCATAAACGGCAACGTAATTTTTTTCTTGGGCCAACACATAAGGCACTGAAAAACCTATAACATGTCACTTACCTTAAGAAATCTCTTTTCCTGAATCCTGTCACCTCCAAGGGGAAAACCAACAACCAAACTGATGGTGGATAGGGGAAGGGGACTTCATGCCCACCCTGTTAATGTAAAGAACCTACTCTGGTAAAATCACAAATCTGTTTTAGAAAGGACTTCTGTGACAATCATTCCAACTCTTACATTAGTAATTCTCAAAAGGTAGACAAGAGGCCAAAAGGCACTGGCCATGCCTGTTTTCTCGTGACAATAAACTGAGCAGTAAAGCTCATCAAATACTGGTTGTTGATTTTGGAAGAAAATCAGAAAATCATAAAGTACTGAAAGGATTAAAACTGCTACATGATACATGAAAGTTCCTTTAATACCCCTGACAATAAATACAAGTACTTTGTAAAAAGCTCACTGCACTTTCAGCCAACACAGATGTTAAAAGTTTCTCCCTTATATCAAGTCAAAATTTACCACCCTTGAACAGTCAGCTTGTTCCCCTTCCTGCCTCCTCATGTATGCTGACTTTCACAGACATACACACTTTTCTCTCCCAACTGTTTGTGGTAACGATGTCCCACACTTCCCAGCCCTTCTCTTCCCTTTAGATTCTCCTCTGCTTTCTTGGCAAGCAAATACAGAACAGGGCCAGCAGGAGGCAAACTACAGCCCACAGGCCATATGTAGGGCATCACCAATTTGTTAAAAATGGCACACAAGCTAAGAATGCTTTCTACACTCTTAAGGGTTGGAAAAAAAAAAATATGTCACATGTGAAATTATGAAATTTAAGGGTCAAGTCAATCATTAGGTTTTATTGAAACACAGCCATGCTGATCTGTTTGCACATCATCTATGATGCTTTCATGCTACAAGAACAGAGGTGAGAGTTGTAACAAAGCCCACCTGGTCTACAAGCCTATAATACTTAATACCTGATCCTTTACAGAAAAGCTTGCCAACCCCTCCTGCAGGAGAGCACTAGCCCCAGAAACATGTTTCACCCACCATGCTTTCTTCCCTCTGTGATGACAGCCAGCTCCTGCAGGAAATTAGCCCTCAACAAATTCCACCTCCCCTGCAATTCCACAGTCTCAGTCACACCTCTGATGAAGCGTGACAACCTGGTCCAAATCAGGCATCCAAAGGAAACATCACCACAGAATGGATAGTGACTCTACAGCCCTCTGAGTAACACTTAGAACAAAGCATGCAGCCGAATAGTGGTTGAATTTGGAATCATATAATTTATCATTTCCCAATAGTTGCTACCACTCCTTCCCAATCCCTGATGATCATATTGTGTAAGTTGTAAGTCTGTGTCATTCACCCAACTTCAGTGAGACTTGTACTATACATTTCCAACAGACAGAGTGTAGAGAAAAGTCTTCAGGGACGATTCCTAATGTAAAGGAAGATTCAATTAAGATTCAGTTTATATCCAGGTAAAATCATGTCCTCTGAAGTGAACAGAGGAAGAGAGAGGGCAGACCCTAACCTGTGAAAAAACAGAAGTGATCAGTGCAGATCACTGCAGTCATGAGCCTTACTCCTCTTTCAATTCAACAGACATCTATGGGGACCTTTATGTGCCAACCAATGTGCTGTGTCTCCAAACGACACAGGGACTATATAAAGCGTGTTCTGTGTTCTAAGGAGATCATAGCCTGGAAGTGACAAAGGCACACAGACAAATATATACGTGTGTGTATGAAAGGATATGCACCAAATAATTAACGGCAGCTATTTCTGGGCAATAAGAGTACATGCATTTTCATTAACCTTTCTATATTTATCTATATTTTCTAATTTTATTAAATATTAATTACATAGTAAGACAATTTTAAAAGACTATGATAGTGTGTGACTAATGTTAAAATTATGAATAAGGGATAAAATTATATCTCTCTCTCAAGTAATTCAGGAAAGATTTCCTACAGAATATGAAAGGTAAGATTCAAAAATGAATAGCAGTTTGCCAAGCAGATAACAACAAAAGATATTCCAAAATATACATATGAAATAGTATGATACATCCAGGAATGTTTATGAAGTTAATTACTGGTTGAGCACAAAGAATAGGGAGTAAACAGATGCGGTTACAGAGTGGCCGCAGTCCAGATTATGAAGAACCCTGGATACCAATGCTAGAAAGAGCTTGGATTTCTTTGCAAGGTTAGATACTGGTTGAATGAAAGTTGCATTTATGAATGGCCACTAAGGTCTCAGACGGTAAAGAATCCACCTGCAATGCAGGAAACCCAGGTTCGATCCCTAGGTCAGGAAGATCCCCTGGAGAAGGGCGTGGCAACCAACTCCAGTATCCTTTCCTAGAGAATTCCATGGACAGAGGAGCCTGGTGGGCTACACTGCATGGGGTCACAAAGAGTTGGCACGACTGAGCAGCTTAGCACACAGATACATGCATACACTAAGGTCTCATAAACAGACTTAAGTAAAGAGATAAAAGAGCCTCTGCAGTCATTATCCATTCCAAAAGGTAATAATATCATGGGTGACACCTTGACTGGAATTTTATAGAAGAAAATAAGTTTAAAAAAGACAGTTTGACTAGATGATCTTTGGGGTTCTTTCTAAAGATCAGATTTCATGATTTATCAACATTTGGTCTCTGATGTCCCTGCACACACTCCATTCAACTTCAATTAAAGTTGATAATTCCTTATCAACACATTATGCTTCATACCTTGTTGAACAGCAAAGAGGTCTCTGGCAGGTGGGGTTGGTACTAGCCCAGATTTGGGAACTGCTAACGCAATCTCAGGTGGGTGGGTAAGGAAGTGAGAAGGTGGAGATGGAGGTGGAACTGGACTTGTCTGGGAATGAATTAGGACATCTCAAAGAGAGCAGCTCCTCCCTAAGATAGACCATTATTCCTTCTATAAAAAGGCCACTATCCCCACTAGCAGCACCCTGTAAGCTACTTCAGCCTCCATCCTACTTGTTCCTCTGGTGAGCCAGGTAAGTGAGGAGCATTTAGGGGTATAAATTATGAGAATCCATGACATGCTCTAAGGCAAACAAGCTCTGGGTACCAGGCTCCTTTTTAATATACATACTTGGGGGAACTTTGGTGTAAGTTTAACTTTGTTGAGGAGGAAAGTGAAGACTGAGACGAGTAGTATCTCCTTCTTTGGGGCCATTTCCTTAAAGATCACAAGGCTCAAGTTATCCACCAGGATTGTTGCCTCCTTTGAGATTTTTCTCTTTGGTGTAAAGCTTGAGAGTCATGCTCATCATCCTGTCACACTCAGCTCTTTGCTACCCCATGGTCTGTAGCTTGCCAGGCTCCTCTGTCCATGGGGTTCTCCAGGCAAGAATACTGGAGTAGGTTGCCATTTCCTCCTCCAGGGAATCTTTCTGACCCAGGGATTGCACTCACGTCTCCTGGGTCTCCTGCATTGGCAGGAGGATTCTTTACCACTCACTGGACCACCTGGGAAGCCTGAAGCCTGAGGGTCAGTCCTGCTTAAAGAAGAAAAACAGAAGCTGAGCCTCATAGCAACAGCCCCTAGCTCCATATTGGTTGGCTTTGCCTACTTTGTCTACTTCCTCTGGCCTAGAGTCTTGAGCATCCAAGTGAGTCCTGGTGCCTCTCAGCTAGAGGCAGGCACAAACAAAGATGATGGGGCTGTCCCTCCCTAGAGTGAGGGTTTGGAACTAGAGAGAAACTGAGGAAGTGGACAGACTGGAGCACCTAGGATCCCTATAGCTCCACAACAAAGCTCTTACAATTATCCCTGGTAGAAGCAGGGAGCCAGAAACAGAAAGTGATTGCTGCTGCATTAATTCAGGCATAGAAAGAAGAGACACTGTTCCTAATTACATCACTTTCTTGCTACATGGGTTGAACCAGTCATTCAACTCTGGATTGGTTCTTTATTGTGACAGGATGAAATTAATTATGGCTGACTAATGCTGCACAATTATTACAAATGACTACTTATCTATTTAAACATGAGAAAAGGATAATAGTAGGTGGATCTCTGTCCTTATTTTCCCTCTAGGTTAATTTGAATTTACAAAAAGATGTCAAAACTTCTACAAAGCATTGTTACTGTCATCGATATTTTCTACCAATATGCCAACCAGGATGGGGAGTGTGACATGTTGAACAAGGCAGAACTGAAAGAACTTTTGGAAAATGAGTTTGGTCAAATTCTGAAGGTAAGAACTCCAAGTCAGGACTGAACACAGCTGCAATTCTTTTCATCACCCCTTCCTACCTTTTTGTCATAGATGTCAAACCCATAGAGGACTTTTCCTACTTAGCACAGGCTTGCAGTAAGATCAAAAGTTGATTCATAATTTTTCCATAACATGTCCAAGGGAAGTGATCCTACTAAACAATAGGGGGAAATCCATGGATTAAATAATGTCCTGTGTGAATAATTCTTCTGGAAAGAAACTGAGTTGGTTCTCAGAAAAACTTTAAAATAGATGAAATTTATCTTCTTCCCTTTCTTTGCCTTTCTTCAGATATCCTGACCACTGTCCATTTCTGAGATTCTGGCATAATAATGCTTCTGAGTTCAGGAAATTAGCATGTTACTCCTAAATCATAAAATAAAGTAACTACCACCCTCTAATGTTAGCTAAGGAGTAAATATTCGTAAACTTAGATCTAGCTCTTGATCTTCAATTCATTAAATCAAGCTGTGTACAGAATAGTTTTATTTGGATTCCTATGGAGGTCTTAAATTCGATACCAGATGCAAAACTCATCATCTTCCCCTCTAAACTCCTTATTCCTCTTCAACCAAGGCATAATCTGGTGCCATTCTTGGCTTTCTCTCTCAGCAGGATCCTCCACCCTCCAACCCCCATAAAATTCACCAACAGTCTCTCAACAGCTCATTTCTCTTCATCACTATTACTAGTCGTTTGGTTCAGACCACCTTCTACTTCCAAGCTCAGCATTATATGCAAATCAAATCATTTCACAACTCAACTCAAAATCCTTCACAGTTCCCAGCTCTAAAATCCCAAATTTCCTTAACACAGCTCAAAATGCATGATCTAGTCCTGATTTATCTCTCCAGCCATATCTCTTGACTATTGAGACTCCACATTTAGCAATCCCGAATCTCTCAGTTCTTTGTATGGGCCATGCTTCCTTTCAACTCCAGCTCTCTGTTCATATTGTTCCCTGTCTGCAACAGCCTTTCTCCCCTCTCCTTTCCCCACCTCTTTATTTGACTAATCCAACCTATCAATCAAAAGACATCACTTCCTCTCATTAACCATCCTTGAACCCCCAGTGGTTATTATTATTTATAAATTAGCTAATCACATTCATTTGACCCATTCCTTAAAAAATAATCCCCTGCTCCTTGTCATACCCAGTTGCATCCCCTTCTAGGTCTTCATTGCATATTACTCTCTCTCTTTCTGCCCAGAATAGGGAAGTCCAGTCTAAAGGACTATGAGACTGAGCTCCACTTAATTAAGCTAAGCACTCACATTTCTACAGTCTTCCTTCAATTGGTTAGCTCAGTGTGTGCTGCACACTCACAGAGCTTCCTTTTGTACTTTGTTCCTATACAGAATCCAGATGATCCAGACACTGTAGATATCATCATGCAAAATCTAGATCAAGACCATAACAAGAAAGTAGAATTTACTGAGTATCTTCTGATGATATTCAAGCTGGCTCGGGCCTGTAATAAAATCGTCAGCAAAGATTACTGCCAAGCTTCAGGGTCAAAGCAAAGAGGTCACAGTCACCAGGACCAAGAGGAACAGAGTGAAACAGAAGAAGATGAAGGGCAAAAATCATCTTCCAGTAACTTAAGTTGGTGTGAAGGAGAGAATGATTCCCATTCCAGAGGCTCGAGAGGTAGCATTAGACACAGGTCGAGGTCCAGCTCCAGAATAACTGGGCATCAAGGAGGCTTGTCTAGTTCTGGGGACAGGCAAAGCTCTAGGGGAAGAAGGAGGGAGTCAATTTCAGGCCACTCCAAGGGTAGCAAGAAAAACAAGCATGGCTCTCATCAGCATGCTTGGTCTAGAAGTGAAGAAGTTGGTTATACTCATTCAAGCAACCATGGAACAAGATCAAACTCAAGAAACTGGTCAGGCACTTA